>NC_060124.1:288499579-288502079 GCF_021461395.2 Schistocerca americana
GCCTTAACCTAACCTATGTTGCGCCTTAACCTAACCTATGTTGCGCCTTAACCTAACCTATGTTGCGCCTTAACCTAACCCATATTGTACCTTAACCTAACCCATATTGTACCTTAACCTAACCCATATTGTACCTTAACCTAACCCATATTGTACCTTAACCTAACCCATATTGTACCTTAACCTAACCCATATTGTACCTTAACCTAACCCATATTGTACCTTAACCTAACCCATATTGTACCTTAACCTAACCCATATTGTACCTTAACCTAACCCATATTGTACCTTAACCTAACCCATATTGTACCTTAACCTAACCCATATTGTGCCTTAACCTAACCCATATTGTGCCTTAACCTAACCCATGTTGCGCCTTAACCTAACCTATGTTGCGCCTTAACCTAACCTATGTTGCGCCTTAACCTAACCTATGTTGCGCCTTAACCTAACCTATGTTGCGCCTTAACCTAACCTATGTTGCGCCTTAACCCAACACACGTTGGGCCTTAACCCAACACACGTTGGGCCTTAACCCAACACACGTTGGGCCTTAACCCAACACACGTTGGGCCTTAACCCAACACACGTTGGGCCTTAACCCAACACACGTTGGGCCTTAACCCAACACACGTTGGGCCTTAACCCAACACACGTTGGGCCTTAACCCAACACACGTTGGGCCTTAACCCAACACACGTTGGGCCTTAACCCAACACACGTTGGGCCTTAACCCAACACACGTTGGGCCTTAACCCAACACACGTTGGGCCTTAACCCAACACACGTTGGGCCTTAACCCAACACACGTTGGGCCTTAACCCAACACACGTTGGGCCTTAACCCGCTCTGTAATTGTCATACGACGCGTTAAATTAGTGTAGTGTTGCCTAACTGCAACCCCCGCAATATAGTTTGCCACTCGCACTGCCCGGTCCCCAGAGTATCGCTTCATGTTAAACACCTTGCAGCTATACACTGTAATGCGGATGGCAGCAGGACGTACATGCTCAATGCCCTTCGCAGTTGTTCATTGGCATTCGCATGGCGAAGCACAGCCTACGTTGTGGTACGGCTTGTGTCAACTGTCCGCTGACGTTGTACGTCCAAATGACACACTGTACTGCACATTGGTCCTCATGTACTGAATGATACATCGTGGTACATGTGTGACCGTACCACGACTGCGCCAACAACGGCGAACCATACGGTCCAAATATTGTGCACTCAGCTACGTGTCGTCTCCCTATAAGAGCTGGATTGCAGTATGGTATGCCGTGGATGGCGATCAGCATGAGCCGTCTGTTGATGTAGTGGCGCGTGTTGTCAGACGTAGTCGTCTCTTCTCACACACCGTGATAGCATGGTGCACTGCGTTCCACATCTGCGACATGCGACAGAGGCCGGTTGACAGTCGTTCGCGCAATGGACATCGCATACGTACGGGGGCCACCTTCCACGTGTTCGCGAAGCGTGCACATGTTGTTGCGTGTATGTGGGCAGACATAGTGTGTCGTGACACCTGACACAGGCATGCAACAATCGTTGAATTTGCAAATGGCGATGGACGTCTACGTTTGCTGGTGACGTTACGCAAATGAACAACTGGTAAACCGTTGTGGTGCGGTTGTTCTCGCTAGAGGTGAATCAGTGATGGCGACGATCGGTTGAG
The DNA here is from genome assembly GCF_021461395.2 of Schistocerca americana. NCBI lineage: Eukaryota > Metazoa > Arthropoda > Insecta > Orthoptera > Acrididae > Schistocerca > Schistocerca americana. Next base: position 288,501,252 of record NC_060124.1, read on the forward strand.
CTACCAACCGGTTGTTTCAGCGATACCCACCATGCCCACGAACGTGAATGGCATGTGGGTGTGAAGCGATACGCGGCAGTGGCTGGGTGGGACCGTCCCCGGCCGGTGAGGGGGGGCCTCCCGGCGTGCTGGCCGCGCGGTGCGTGGGCGCACGCGCTACAGCCGGCTGGTGGGGGCGGCCAGTGGCAGGCGCGCCGGCCGACGGAGGCGGCAGGCGGCGCAGCTGCGCGCCGGCGCACCCTGCACGCGGCGCCGTGCGGCCAAAGTAGGTCCTCGCGGGCCCGGTGCGAAGCGCGGTGGACATCTGCAGTGTGCTGGTCCGATTGAGGACTGTGTGCGCTGAGGATGCGCCGCCGCCCGGCGCTCGGCGCCGCGACGCCGTCTGCTGCTCGGTCGCCTCTGCGGTTCTCGCAGGTGGTTTGTATCGCAGCTGTGCGGACGTGTTGGCGCGTGCGCTGTGCTGGGAGAGTTCGCTTCGGCACCCAAGTGGGGCTTTTGTCCTTCTGTGGCGCTGGCGTTGGAGCTGCCGGCCACCGTAGGTGGCGCGTGTTGTCTCCCGCCGGCAATGCCACGACAGCACGCTCCCGGGCCTCTGTCGGCAGCGGCAAGCTCAGTTGGGAGCACGGGTGGTCGCACCTAAAGCGTCTACTCGCCAAACTCCGGGCGATTGCGCCTCTCTCGAACCCGACCAAGTACTTAGGACGGCGCTGCGCGCCGCCGGGACCTGAGAGGGTTTCGAGGTGTATTGTGCAGGGGAGCTCAGCCTCCTCCTGTTTGCAGAATAATTGAGCGGACGCTTGCGTGTTCGCGCGGGCCCCCGGGACACAC
>NC_060124.1:288507079-288514579 GCF_021461395.2 Schistocerca americana
TAAGGATTGGCTCTGAGGATCGGGGCGTGTCGGGCTTGGTCGGGAAGTGGGTCAGCGCTAACGTGCCGGGCCTGGGCGAGGTGAGTGCCGTAGGGGTGCCGGTAAGTGCGGGCGTTTAGCGCGGGCGTGGTCTGCTCTCGCCGTTGGTTGGCCTCGTGCTGGCCGGCGGTGCAGGATGCGCGCGCCTGCGCGGCGTTCGCGCCCCGGTGCTTCAACCTGCGTGCAGGATCCGAGCTCGGTCCCGTGCCTTGGCCTCCCACGGATCTTCCTTGCTGCGAGGCCGCGTCCGCCTTAGCGTGCTCCTCCGGGGGCGCGCGGGTGCGCGGATTCTCTTCGGCCGCCATTCAACGATCAACTCAGAACTGGCACGGACTGGGGGAATCCGACTGTCTAATTAAAACAAAGCATTGCGATGGCCCTAGCGGGTGTTGACGCAATGTGATTTCTGCCCAGTGCTCTGAATGTCAACGTGAAGAAATTCAAGCAAGCGCGGGTAAACGGCGGGAGTAACTATGACTCTCTTAAGGTGGAAAACACCTTCATCTTGCCCCCCTGCGGGTTCGGGGGTTAGAATAGGCCCGCGGTATTCCTGCCTGTCGTAAGAGGCGACTAAAAGGAGTCTCAAACTTTTCGGCCTTCTGTGATGGTCCCCTGTTGGGTTTGACCTCCATCTCTCAAAATTATTCCGAAGAGCGAGCCAATTGGGGAAGGGCACCTTACATGGTGCACTGTATCCTTCGTGCAATTAGACCTATTGCCGTCTTTCTCGTCGTTGCGATGGTGTCCCGCTCGTTTTCGATCTCATGGGCGATTACCACGCTGCACTCTGCAGTGTTTCTTTTAACTGTGACGACGACCTTGGCCATTTTTGCACCTAAGATCCAGCACGGTAGCCAGTCCGTTGTGGTGGGGTCGCCATGTACCCTCTTGGTTGTAGCCCCCTGACAACACAGGGATCGCTCTACTGATGCCTGCGCCGTTCACTCCCCACGTATGCCAAGGAGTAGATGCCCATCTCCCTGGGGCATCGGGACTCCCGGCAATGGCCATCCTGCCAGGTGGCCTTTGCTGTGGCTGGGTGGCGCCCGTGGGGAGGGCCCTTGGTCGGAGTAGGTGGCATCAGGGCGGATGACCCGCAATGAAGCGTGGTACATCATCTGTCGCTGGCGGCCAGCCGCCAGCAGTCTCTAAGCGTTCTCGGGCTCAATTTAATGCTGAAAAGTACAATCCGAAAACGTTCCCCTCTCTGGCCACGCCGTGGGAGGAACGTAAATCTCAGGATGGCAGGAGCACTTATTCGCCCCGATTCTTAGTTTGTACGAGAGCTGATGGGGAGTCTTTTCTCTCAACAAAGCCTCAGTTCTTCGTCGAGCATTTAGAGGACAAGTTTGGGGAGGTGGAGGGCTTGTCAAAAATGCGCTCTGGATCGGTCCTGATCCAAACGGCATCCTCTGCCCAGTCACGACGGTTACTTGCTTGTGATAAGTTGGGGGATGTTGCTGTTACGATCACACCGCATAAGAGTTTAAATATGGTCCAGGGAGTTATTTACCATAAGGACCTTCTTTTGCAGTCTGATGACGAGCTGCGCGCCAACTTAGAGCGCAGAGGTGTACATTTCGTCCGGCGCGTTCATCGGGGTCCGAAGGAAAATCAGATAGCTACCGGTGCCTTCATCTTGGCCTTCGAGGGTGATACGTTACCGGAAAAGGTCAAGGTGATGGTCTACCGATGTGACGTCAGGCCCTATATTCCTCCCCCGATGCGGTGCTTCAAGTGCTGGAAGTTTGGCCATATGTCTTCCCGCTGCACTTCCAGCCTCACATGTCGAGATTGCGGACGCTCGTCTCATCCCGATACTCCATGTGCCCCGCCTCCCATCTGTGTCAACTGCGGGGAGCACCATTCACCTTGCTCGCCAGACTGCAGAATCTTCCAGAAAGAACGCAAAATCATGGAATATAAGACCCTGGACCGACTGACTTATACTGAAGCCAAGCGGAAATACGACCGATTACATCCCGTGCGAATGACGTCATCCTACGCCGCCGCTACGACACCTGTGCCCGCCCCATCAGTTTCACGACTTCCAGCCAGCTCGATAACCAGTAAGACTCCTCCTGCCCCCTTGCCAGTGGGGGGCTCTACCCACCGGGTTGCTCCTGCGCCACCTACCTCAGGGGCAACACCATCCCCCCCATCAGGGACGTCCGTCCCTGCTTCTCAGCCGGAGAAGTGTCCAACTTCTTCGGCTTCTCACGCTCGCAAGGGGTCCCTCGGGTCCCTCCCTTCCCAGGTTTCCACCAGTGGGAAGGCTGACGACCGCCAGTGGCGTAAGTGCCCGCAATCAGCTGGTCGACGGGCTTCACGATCCTCCTCAGTCCCGGAGACTGAATCGGTGAAGCCCTCCCAGCCAGTTAAACCCAAGGAGCAGCGTGAGAAATCAAAGAAGAAGAGCTCTAAGCCCAAGGAACTCGCGGTGGCAGCCACCCCACCGCCACCTTACAGCTCTGCGTCTGAGGACGAGGTGGAGATCCTGGCGTCCGCTGAGGACCTAGAACTCGCCGGTCCCTCAGACGCCATGGATAACACTAGCACGGGTGCTCAATCGGAGGCAGCAGGTGACCCAGCGGCGTAATCTGCCTTCCCCGTCCTGTCACGCCTTTCTCAGCCATGGACAATACCATCCTCCAGTGGAACTGCAGCGGTTTCTTCCACCATTTAGCTGAGCTCCGCCAACTTCTCAGCCTTCGCCCTTTCTTCTGCATTGCTCTCCAGGAAACTTGGTTTCCGGCGATGCGAACCCCCGCCCTCCGTGGCTATCGGGGTTATTACAAGAACCGAGCAGCTTATGAAAGGGTGTCTGGTGGCGTCTGCATTTATGTCCTTCACACTCTGCACAGCGAATCTGTCCCTCTCCAGACGCCTTTAGAGGCTGTCGCTGTACGCGTGTGGACGCCACAGGCTGTTACCGTCTGCAGTCTTTACATTCCACCGGATGGTGATGTCTCGCAGCATGTCCTGGCTGCACTGGTCGCCCAATTGCCGCCACCTTTCTTGCTATTGGGCGACTTCAACGCTCATAACCCTCTGTGGGGTGGGTCAGTGGCAACAGGTCGAGGCGCCATCATTGAGCATTTATTGTCGCAGCTCGATCTCTCGCTGTTAAATGATGGTGCCTTCACACACTTCGGTGTGGCGCATGGCACCTACTCCGCCATTGACCTTTCAATCTGTAGCCATAGCCTCTTACCGTCTGTCCAATGGAGTGTGCATGACGACCTGTGTGGTAGTGACCATTTTCCGATCTTTTTGTCACTACCACAGCGCCACTCTTCTGGGCGCCCTAGCAGATGGGCTATGAATAAGGCTGACTGGGACTTGTTCTCCTCCACTGCCGCTTTTGAGCCTCTCTCTACCGATGACATTGATGCGGTGGTTCAATCGGTCACCACCGGCATCGTTACTGCCGCCGAATCTGCCATTCCCCATTCCTGCGGGTCCCCTCGGCGGAAGGCTGTGCCTTGGTGGTCGCCTGAGATCGCTGAAGCGATTAAAGATCGCCGGCGGGCGCTCCAGCGTCACAAGCGACACCCCTCCCTCGACCACCTTATCGCCTTCAAACGGCTGCGTGCGCGGGCCCGCCTCCTTATCCGCCAAGGCAAGAAGGAGTGCTGGGAGCGGTATGTGTCCACCATTGGCCTCCATGTCACTCCCTCGCAGGTCTGGGCCAAGATTCGACGCGTCTACGGCTATCGGCCACCTGCCAGCGTCCCTGCGCTCTCACTGAATGGAGCAGTTTGTACTGACTCCGACGTCATTGCCAATCGCTTAGCAGAGCATTTTGCTATGAGTTCCGCTTCTGCGAATTACCCCCAGGCCTTCCGCTCCATTAAAGAGCGGATGGAACGTCGGAGCCTTTCGTTTCGCACCAACCACCCAGAATCTTACAATGCTCCATTTAGTGAGTGGGAATTTCGCAGTGCCCTCGCTGCTTGCCCTGATACCGCTCCTGGGCCAGATGGCATCCACTGTCAGATGCTGAAACACCTTTCAGTGGACTGCCAGCGGCGCCTTCTCGATCTTTACAACCGTCTTTGGGTCGAGGGGGAGTTTCCGTCGCAGTGGCGGGAAGGCATTGTCATCCCCGTTTTGAAGCCTGGAAAGAACCCTCTGGAGGTGGACAGCTACCGTCCCATTAGCCTCACCAACGTTCTTTGCAAGTTGCTTGAACGGATGGTGAGCCGGCGCTTGCATTGGGTACTGGAGTCTCGGGGCCTTCTGGCTCCATCTCAGGGTGGGTTCCGTAAAGGCCGCTCCGCCGCCGACAATCTGGTGAGCCTGGAGTCGGCCATCCGTACTGCCTTTTCCCGCCGTCAGCACCTGGTCGCTGTCTTTTTCGACATGCGGAAGGCGTACGATACGACATGGCGTCATCACATTCTTTCTACGCTTCATGGATGGGGTCTTCGGGGTCCTCTGCCGATTTTTATCCGCAATTTTCTGTCGTGTCGTACCTTCCGCGTGCAAGTCGCGGCCTCGTATAGTTCCTCCCACGCCCAGGAGAACGGTGTGCCACAGGGCTCTGTTTTAAGTGTCTGTCTGTTTTTAATAGCCATTAACGGGCTTGCTGCGGCCGTGGGACATTCTGTCTCCGCTTCCCTGTATGCTGACGACTTCTGCCTTTATTACAGCTCTACTGGCATTGCAGCTGTTGAACGTCAGCTACAGGGCGCTATCCGTAAGGCGCAGTCTTGGGCTGTAGCGCATGGGTTTCAGTTTTCGGCAGCCAAGACCCGCGTTATGCATTTCTGCCGGCGCCGAACAGTCCATCCTGAGCCGCGGCTTTATCTTGCCGACGAACTCCTTGCTGTGGTGGAGACCCACAGGTTTTTGGGGGTGGTTTTCGATGCCCGGTTGACTTGGCTGCCTCATATCCGGCAGCTCAAACAGACGTGTTGGCGGCATCTAAACGCTCTGAGATGCTTGAGCAACACCCGCTGGGGCGCCGACCGCTCTACTCTGTTGCGGCTCTACCAGGCGTTAATCCAGTCCCGTCTGGATTATGGGAGCCTGGCTTATGGCTCAGCATCCCCATCTGCGTTACGGGTGCTGGACCCGATTCTCCACAGCGGGATACGCCTTGCCACTGGTGCTTTCCGCACCAGCCCTGTGGACAGCGTACTAGTGGAGGCAGGTGTACCTCCACTGCGGTTCCGACGCCAACGTTTGCTGGCCGCTTATGCTGCCCATGTACTAAGCTCGCCCGGGCATCCAAACTATCGCCTCCTGTTCCCGCGGTCGGTCGTCCGTATGCCAGAACGTCGGCCCCGGTCTGGTTGTACAATAGCGGTCCGCATCAAAGAGCTTCTCTCTGGGCTCCAGGGTTTCACTGTTCCACCTCCTTTCCGGGCTACTTTGCATACACCCCCATGGTGTGTTCGTCGCCCTAGCCTTCGGCTCGACTTGGCACAGGGCCCTGAGGACTCAGTCCCTCCTGAGGCCTTCCGCCGCCGCTTTTATTCCATCCTGGCCACGTATCAGGGCTCTGGTGTTGTTTACACTGACGGTTCGATGGTTGCTGGTCGAGTCGGATATGCGCTCACTCTAGGGGACCATTCCGAACAACGTTCCTTGCCGGATGGCTGCAGCGTTTACACTGCTGAACTGGTCGCCATCTTTCGTGCCCTAGAGTATATCCGCTCCTGCTCAGGCGAGTCCTTCGTTATCTGTAGCGATTCCCTGAGCGGTTTACGAGCTCTCGACCAGTGTTTCCCTCGTTCTCGTTTGGTGATGGCTATCCACGAGTCTCTGCATACTCTCGCCTGTTGCGGCCGCTCTGTGGTCTTTGTGTGGACCCCCGGTCATGTCGGTATCCCGGGTAACGAACATGTTGACCGCCTGGCGAAAGAGGCCACCAGTCAGCCATCTCTGGACGTTGGCCTCCCAGAGACTGATTTGCGGGCAGTCTTCCGCCGCAAAATCTTGGCGCTATGGGACGATGAATGGCGCGAACTGCCAATGCGCAATAAACTCCGTGCTGTCAAGGAGACGACGGCTGTGTGGCGGTCATCTCTGCGAGCCACTCGCAGGGACTCAGTAGTTCTTTGCCGGCTCCGCATTGGCCACTCCCGGCTGACACACAGTTATTTACTGCGCCGGGAGGACCCTCCTCTCTGTCGCTGTGGGGAAGCTTTGACAGTGGCCCACATTTTGCTGGCCTGCCCCCTTTTAGCAGTGGTCAGGCAGACATTTGCGCTGCCTGCTACGCTCCCTGCCCTTTTAACAGACGACTCCACTATGGCTGACTTAGTTTTACGTTTTATTCGGGCAGGGGGATTTTATCATTTACTCTGAGTGTTTCTGTTTTATTTTATTGTTTTGTGTTGACTCTGGCCTTTGGCCTATGATTTTCCACTGGTTTTTTAATGTGTTTCTAAGTGGTTGGCTTTTCCTTATTTCTTTCGATGGTCGGCCAACCACCGTCACACTCTGTGTGGTTTTAGTTCGTTTTGTCTTGTCCTTGTCTCCGTCTCTCTTTTTCTGTATCGTCTGTGATCTCTTCTGTTCCTCTTTTTTTATTCTCTGTGGGTGTTCTTTGTCTTTGGAAAAAGGGACCGATGACCATGGCAGTCTGGTCCCTTTCATCCCCCAAACCAACCAACCAACCAACCTTCATCTTGGACACTGCTCTCACCGACGCAGTCCGCTCCTGTCGCTCTGTTTTTGTGGCATCGATCGACGTCTCTAAAGCGTTCGATTCGGTGGACCATGCCGCCCTCCGCCCCGTGCTGAGGGCTCATGGCCTGCCGGATTGCTTTATTGAGTACGTCGAAAGGTGTTACGAGGGTAGCACGACAGTGATAGCGGGCGGCGCCGACGTGGGCGTGCCCCTGCAGCCGGCTAGGGGTGTGCGTCAGGGTGACCCCCTCTCCCCCCTCCTTTTCAATTTTGCGGTGGACTATGTTTTGAGTCAACTTCCCTCCCACATCGGAGCTCGGATCCTTGGTCGCAGAGTTAACGCTGCGGCCTTCGCAGATGACGTCCTGCTTTTTGCATCGACCGCGAGGGGATTGCAGTCCCTCATCGACGCAGCCGTCGCAGCCCTCGCCCATCTGGGGCTGCAGATCAACGCCCGGAAGTGTTTCACCCTCGCCTTAGTCGCGTCTGGGCGCGACAAGAAGGTGAAGGTCGACGCCGACGTTACCTTCAAAGCGGGCAACGCCACCGTGCCCGCCCTACGTGTGGGTGAAACCTTCCGGTACCTGGGACTGCAATTCTCCACCGCTGGTCGCTGCGTTTTCAACCCACGACGCCACCTGGTGGAGCAGCTGGACGTCATCTCCCGAGCTCCGCTCAAGCCGCAACAGCGCCTCCACGCCCTCACCACCGTACTTCTGCCTGGCCTGTACCATGGGCTGGCCCTCAGCCACACCCGAGTGGGTGCGTTGAAAGCGGCAGATGTGACCATCCGTTCCGCCGTCAGGAGATGGTTCCGCC
>NC_060124.1:288519579-288522079 GCF_021461395.2 Schistocerca americana
ACCCGTATTGTGCCTTAACCTAACCCGTATTGTGCCTTAACCTAACCCGTATTGTGCCTTAACCTAACCCGTGTTGCGCCTTAACCTAACCCGTGTTGCGCCTTAACCTAACCCGTGTTGCGCCTTAACCTAACCCGTGTTGCGCCTTAACCTAACCCGTGTTGCGCCTTAACCTAACCCGTGTTGCGCCTTAACCTAACCCGTGTTGCGCCTTAACCTAACCCGTGTTGCGCCTTAACCTAACCCGTGTTGCGCCTTAACCTAACCTGTGTTGCGCCTTAACCTAACCTGTGTTGCGCCTTAACCTAACCTATGTTGCGCCTTAACCTAACCTATGTTGCGCCTTAACCTAACCTATGTTGCGCCTTAACCTAACCCATATTGTACCTTAACCTAACCCATATTGTACCTTAACCTAACCCATATTGTACCTTAACCTAACCCATATTGTACCTTAACCTAACCCATATTGTACCTTAACCTAACCCATATTGTACCTTAACCTAACCCATATTGTACCTTAACCTAACCCATATTGTACCTTAACCTAACCCATATTGTACCTTAACCTAACCCATATTGTACCTTAACCTAACCCATATTGTACCTTAACCTAACCCATATTGTGCCTTAACCTAACCCATGTTGCGCCTTAACCTAACCTATGTTGCGCCTTAACCTAACCTATGTTGCGCCTTAACCTAACCTATGTTGCGCCTTAACCTAACCTATGTTGCGCCTTAACCCAACACACGTTGGGCCTTAACCCAACACACGTTGGGCCTTAACCCAACACACGTTGGGCCTTAACCCAACACACGTTGGGCCTTAACCCAACACACGTTGGGCCTTAACCCAACACACGTTGGGCCTTAACCCAACACACTTTGGGCCTTAACCCAACACACGTTGGGCCTTAACCCAACACACGTTGGGCCTTAACCCAACACACGTTGGGCCTTAACCCAACACACGTTGGGCCTTAACCCAACACACGTTGGGCCTTAACCCAACACACGTTGGGCCTTAACCCAACACACGTTGGGCCTTAACCCGCTCTGTAATTGTCATACGACGCGTTAAATTAGTGTAGTGTTGCCTAACTGCAACCCCCGCAATATAGTTTGCCACTCGCACTGCCCGGTCCCCAGAGTATCGCTTCATGTTAAACACCTTGCAGCTATACACTGTAATGCGGATGGCAGCAGGACGTACATGCTCAATGCCCTTCGCAGTTGTTCATTGGCATTCGCATGGCGAAGCACAGCCTACGTTGTGGTACGGCTTGTGTCAACTGTCCGCTGATGTTGTACGTCCAAATGACACACTGTACTGCACATTGGTCCTCATGTACTGAATGATACATCGTGGTACATGTGTGACCGTACCACGACTGCGCCAACAACGGCGAACCATACGGTCCAAATATTGTGCACTCAGCTACGTGTCGTCTCCCTATAAGAGCTGGATTGCAGTATGGTATGCCGTGGATGGCGATCAGCATGAGCCGTCTGTTGATGTAGTGGCGCGTGTTGTCAGACGTAGTCGTCTCTTCTCACACACCGTGATAGCATGGTGCACTGCGTTCCACATCTGCGACATGCGACAGAGGCCGGTTGACAGTCGTTCGCGCAATGGACATCGCATACGTACGGGGGCCACCTTCCACGTGTTCGCGAAGCGTGCACATGTTGTTGCGTGTATGTGGGCAGACATAGTGTGTCGTGACACCTGACACAGGCATGCAACAATCGTTGAATTTGCAAATGGCGATGGACGTCTACGTTTGCTGGTGACGTTACGCAAATGAACAACTGGTAAACCGTTGTGGTGCGGTTGTTCTCGCTAGAGGTGAATCAGTGATGGCGACGATCGGTTGAGCTACCAACCGGTTGTTTCAGCGATACCCACCATGCCCACGAACGTGAATGGCATGTGGGTGTGAAGCGATACGCGGCGGTGGCTGGGTGGGACCGTCCCCGGCCGGTGAGGGGGGGCCTCCCGGCGTGCTGGCCGCGCGGTGCGTGGGCGCACGCGCTACAGCCGGCTGGTGGGGGCGGCCAGTGGCAGGCGCGCCGGCCGACGGAGGCGGCAGGCGGCGCAGCTGCGCGCCGGCGCACCCTGCACGCGGCGCCGTGCGGCCAAAGTAGGTCCTCGCGGGCCCGGTGCGAAGCGCGGTGGACATCTGCAGTGTGCTGGTCCGATTGAGGACTGTGTGCGCTGAGGATGCGCCGCCGCCCGGCGCTCGGCGCCGCGACGCCGTCTGCTGCTCGGTCGCCTCTGCGGTTCTCGCAGGTGGTTTGTATCGCAGCTGTGCGGACGTGTTGGCGCGTGCGCTGTGCTGGGAGAGTTCGCTTCGGCACCCAAGTGGGGCTTTTGTCCTTCTGTGGCGCTGGCGTTGGAGCTGCCGGCCACCGTAGGTGGCGCGTGTTGTCTCCCGCCGGCAATGCCACGACAGCACGCTCCCGGGCCTCTGTCGGCAGCGGCAAGCTCAGTTGGG
>NC_060124.1:288527079-288529579 GCF_021461395.2 Schistocerca americana
GGGAGATAGGGTTTGGAACGCGAAGAGCACCGCAGTTGCGGCGGTGTCCCGATCTTCCCCTCGGACCTTGAAAATCCGGGAGAGGGCCACGTGGAGGTGTCGCGCCGGTTCGTACCCATATCCGCAGCAGGTCTCCAAGGTGAAGAGCCTCTAGTCGATAGAATAATGTAGGTAAGGGAAGTCGGCAAATTGGATCCGTAACTTCGGGATAAGGATTGGCTCTGAGGATCGGGGCGTGTCGGGCTTGGTCGGGAAGTGGGTCAGCGCTAACGTGCCGGGCCTGGGCGAGGTGAGTGCCGTAGGGGTGCCGGTAAGTGCGGGCGTTTAGCGCGGGCGTGGTCTGCTCTCGCCGTTGGTTGGCCTCGTGCTGGCCGGCGGTGCAGGATGCGCGCGCCTGCGCGGCGTTCGCGCCCCGGTGCTTCAACCTGCGTGCAGGATCCGAGCTCGGTCCCGTGCCTTGGCCTCCCACGGATCTTCCTTGCTGCGAGGCCGCGTCCGCCTTAGCGTGCTCCTCCGGGGGCGCGCGGGTGCGCGGATTCTCTTCGGCCGCCATTCAACGATCAACTCAGAACTGGCACGGACTGGGGGAATCCGACTGTCTAATTAAAACAAAGCATTGCGATGGCCCTAGCGGGTGTTGACGCCCTGTGATTTCCACTACATTGGACTTCATTCGGGCGCCGTCCAGGTATCCCCTTCCGGGTGACTGGTCATTAACCCATCGGGTACACCCGCACAGTAACCGCTTCACGGAGGGGCATAGTTGCGACCGAGACTGGTGGTTCTAACCTTTCTCACTGCACCTGGGACGCAGGTCCTGTGGCTATTGTTTCCGTGGCGGCCGCCCGGTAGGTTTTTGTGGTGCGTTAGGCGACCGGCCCATTTTCATATATCAGTGCCGATCGCCTGCGCCCTCATTTCTGGCGGCCGCCGGGTGTCGTCCCCGGTGACTAGTCCCACACTAGGTGGCGGCGTTGTTCTTTCCGCCGCGTCCCTAGTGTCCCTGCCGCCTGGGGTTCGGGCGTAACACGAAAGTCATCCCACAGGTCCGGCTGGGTAAGCGATCTGGCGGTTCTCGTCGGTGACCACCCTGCTGTGGTACGGTGACACTCACGTCTACTCGTTAACTGGGGTTCCCAGGAGTCGGGTCGTGTGGTTGGTGCTTGTGGGGGGTACCCCGTTCAGTATCCAGCCTCCGTCCAAAGCGATTCCTGCCCAGTGCTCTTTGAATGTCAACGTGAAGAAATTCAAGCAAAGCGCGGGTAAACGGCGTGAGTTAACTATGACTTCTCTTAATCTGGCCAAGTGGCGGCGGTGTGGCTGCATCCGGACTTGGCTTTTCGAAGTGCGGTCTTGATGTAGTCGTGCTGCTGCTGCGAGGTGCCTTCCTTGGGTTATGGTTACAGGGAGAGTGATGCGCAATACATGGGCCTAGCCCTCTTAGCCTCTCCTCTCCTGCGGTCTTCTCCCCTTCTCGTGGGCCCGCTGATTTTCGCAGAGTGGAAGACCGCACCAGGGGCTTGGGGGGGTTACCAGCCCCCCCTCGCATTATCCCTTTATAGTTGGGGGCAGCCGACAAGAAACAAGAGATGGTGGCCCTTCCGCTGAAGGTGCCACCCCAGCTACCCCAGCACCTATCCGGCCAACCGGCCGTAACGAAAATGCGATAGTTTGTGTAGCTCCCTTTGCTTGCAGTGAGTGCCACCGCACTTTTACCACGAAGAACGGTCTCGGGGTCCATCGCCGCCGCCAACACCCTGCGGCCGCCAACGCTGAGATCGTGACGGAGAGGCATCGCGCGAGGTGGACGGAGGAAGAAGTCCTGTCGCTCGCCAAGGCAGAGGCCGAACTGTTCCTTGAGAGGGACGCCCGGTTCTTCTTTGTAAATCAAGAACTTACCAGGATGTTCCCCGACCGAACGCTTGAGGCAATCAAGTGCCGACGGCGGCAAGCTGCCCACAAGCAGCTTGTCCGCCAATTCATGGAGGCACTTGAGATCGGTCGGGGTGAAGAGCCGGCGTCCCGCCGTGGAGCAGCGAGCTCGCTGCCTGACGCGGGCGAGGCCGCTGCGCCGCCCGTCGACGCAGCCGAGGACTTCGCGGCCGACACCACCGGGCCGCCGCCGGAGGGGCCGACTGACGCCGCCATCTGGGAGCATCTGGCGGGGCTACCTGCTTCCGCCCAGCGTTTCTCTGCCCTGGATCGAGTCATTGGTCTGGGGCGGGGCACGCCGCCCGATGTCATCCTGGGCATGCTCCCGGATGCCCTTGCGTCGGTCGGGTCCAGGGGGGAGAGGTCGATCACCAGGACACAGCGGCCGCGCCAACCATCCAAGCGGCCGCCTGCCGCCCCGCCGCTGCAGAAGCGCAAGCGGCGCCGCTGGGAATACGCGCAGACACAGGACGCCTTCCGTAGGTCGCGTGCGCGTTGCGTGCGCGGCTTGCTGGACGGCACCCTGCTGCAGCCGCCACCCGACATCCCCGGTCTGCTGGACTTCTGG
>NC_060124.1:288534579-288539579 GCF_021461395.2 Schistocerca americana
ATAACGTGCGTTTCATGAAGAGTTATGTCCAATATGCGACATTCCCGCTGTCCATATACATGTCCAGATGTACATGTGGTGAGGAAGAGGATTCCAATCACATCCTCTACACCTGTAAGCAGTACGCTGAGCCCAGAAGTCAGCTTATACAAACAGTAGGACACACATCCTACCAGAGAAAGGAAACTCTGCTCCAAACAGTAGATAGATTCTCAGCTATAAAGGCATTTGCTGAGGAAGCATTTGAGATCAGGGAAGTAGCGAGAATCATCAGTGAAGCAATCTAAAGAAATATACAGTAAATAGTAGGAAACGATTGCGACCCAGTACAAGAACCAGTACCAACTGGAAAACAACATTTTCTTTGACCCATGATTCCGAAACAGCCCTGATATCTCGCGCACTTGGAGGAGACATGGCTGAGTGTGGAGGGGTGACGAGCTGACTCTCAGAACCACCGATGATGCCTCTACATGGCTCCTGGGACACCAGTGGCGAGAAGGGAATGTCGGAGGGCAGAAATACAAGTACATGGACAAGAATTGGCCGAGATCCTGGGAAACTGGTGATCGACAGCATGTGGGCCTCGCCAGCCTGGGGGCTACAGGTTGTTCCCCTGAGCACCTCCGTAATTACGATAATGCTGTATGTGGATGCTATACTGCTGATGAAAAGGGTCGCCATCAGCAGTGGCGGCGCCGCCTCCACGTGGTTCCCCGTGGGCACCCAAAAGGGTGGCTAAAGGCGCTCTTCAGATGGAAGGTCCATTCCCCCACCAAGGGGGTAGTTTTTCCGAGCTGGTTTCCTTCGTTGTGGCGAAGTTGGGTAGTGGATGCATGGGTTGGATTTGAAGGGAGTATGAGCGGAAGCTCGGGGATCCCTGATGATAATCCACCTCTGGCCAGGGGAAACCCAAACCAGAGCAGCCATGTACAGTACTGTCCATATACATGAGCTGCGAGCTGTACCACGTACGAGCTACAGACGCGATCGCGTTGCTCTCTGTACGAATGCAGATGCTCAGCGGCAGCTAGGAGGCGCTCCATCCATGTCGGTACCGGTGAGCGTTGCACTCGCAGTCGCAAAAACGTACGGCAAGTATATTACTCGGAAGAGTCAATGACAGTCCAAGCCCCCCCTGCGTGGGAAGAGTCTTCCTAGGCCATGACCCACCGGAAGGGCGCAGCGTCCCCCACCCCAGACATGTGACGTCACACTATCGGTATTGACGACTAGACTGATTCCTTATAATCATTTGCCATACACCGGTGGAAGCTGCCGAGACGAGTAACTACGTGGCGGCCTCGCCGTGTCACTAATGTACAGAGATACAACAGTTTCGACTGGAACCGGATGAAACGTATACACGGCGCTGATTAGTAATAGATAGAGCCATCAAAATACAGATAATGTATACAACTGTCCGTATACATGCTGAAAGACTCTGCTCACAATCACAACCACACGTCAGCCAGACACTCTTATCACGCACTACTCTCTGCCTGTAACAGGCACAGAGACAATATGTAAGCACCAGCATGGAACAACACCCAGTGCATCCTCTCCGCCACATTAGACAATCCACACTATCATAACCAGACCGGGAGGTCCACTCACAAAACAGAATATCCCACCCTTCCGACAACCACCATTGCTCAGCTAAGCCACCAACACCCACACATGTCCTACACAGGGGTACACCCAACATCACAATACTGCCTCCTGTCACAGCACACAAACAATGGCAGGAATGAAAGACACAGGTCTGCCACAAGCATGGAATCAGAGCGCCGCCTGTCATGAGCCAAAGGTGCACCCTGACATGGCAAATCAGATGATGCCGCAGTCATTTACTTACGATAATCACAATCAACAAACCGGAACCCCCCCCCCCCAAAACACCTTTCCTTACAACAATGTGTACCTTAACCTAACCCGTATTGTGCCTTAACCTAACCCGTATTGTGCCTTAACCTAACCCGTATTGTGCCTTAACCTAACCCGTATTGTGCCTTAACCTAACCCGTATTGTGCCTTAACCTAACCCGTATTGTGCCTTAACCTAACCCGTATTGTGCCTTAACCTAACCCGTATTGTGCCTTAACCTAACCCGTATTGTGCCTTAACCTAACCCGTATTGCGCCTGAACCTAACCCGTGTTGCGCCTTAACCTAACCCGTGTTGCGCCTTAACCTAACCCGTGTTGCGCCTTAACCTAACCCGTGTTGCGCCTTAACCTAACCCGTGTTGCGCCTTAACCTAACCCGTGTTGCGCCTTAACCTAACCCGTGTTGCGCCTTAACCTAACCCGTGTTGCGCCTTAACCTAACCCGTGTTGCGCCTTAACCTAACCCGTGTTGCGCCTTAACCTAACCTGTGTTGCGCCTTAACCTAACCTGTGTTGCGCCTTAACCTAACCTATGTTGCGCCTTAACCTAACCTATGTTGCGCCTTAACCTAACCCATATTGTACCTTAACCTAACCCATATTGTACCTTAACCTAACCCATATTGTACCTTAACCTAACCCATATTGTACCTTAACCTAACCCATATTGTACCTTAACCTAACCCATATTGTACCTTAACCTAACCCATATTGTACCTTAACCTAACCCATATTGTACCTTAACCTAACCCATATTGTACCTTAACCTAACCCATATTGTACCTTAACCTAACCCATATTGTGCCTTAACCTAACCCATGTTGCGCCTTAACCTAACCTATGTTGCGCCTTAACCTAACCTATGTTGCGCCTTAACCAAACCTATGTTGCGCCTTAACCTAACCTATGTTGCGCCTTAACCTAACCTATGTTGGGCCTTAACCCAACACACGTTGGGCCTTAACCCAACACACGTTGGGCCTTAACCCAACACACGTTGGGCCTTAACCCAACACACGTTGGGCCTTAACCCAACACACGTTGGGCCTTAACCCAACACACGTTGGGCCTTAACCCAACACACGTTGGGCCTTAACCCAACACACGTTGGGCCTTAACCCAACACACGTTGGGCCTTAACCCAACACACGTTGGGCCTTAACCCAACACACGTTGGGCCTTAACCCAACACACGTTGGGCCTTAACCCAACACACGTTGGGCCTTAACCCAACACACGTTGGGCCTTAACCCGCTCTGTAATTGTCATACGACGCGTTAAATTAGTGTAGTGTTGCCTAACTGCAACCCCCGCAATATAGTTTGCCACTCGCACTGCCCGGTCCCCAGAGTATCGCTTCATGTTAAACACCTTGCAGCTATACACTGTAATGCGGATGGCAGCAGGACGTACATGCTCAATGCCCTTCGCAGTTGTTCATTGGCATTCGCATGGCGAAGCACAGCCTACGTTGTGGTACGGCTTGTGTCAACTGTCCGCTGATGTTGTACGTCCAAATGACACACTGTACTGCACATTGGTCCTCATGTACTGAATGATACATCGTGGTACATGTGTGACCGTACCACGACTGCGCCAACAACGGCGAACCATACGGTCCAAATATTGTGCACTCAGCTACGTGTCGTCTCCCTATAAGAGCTGGATTGCAGTATGGTATGCCGTGGATGGCGATCAGCATGAGCCGTCTGTTGATGTAGTGGCGCGTGTTGTCAGACGTAGTCGTCTCTTCTCACACACCGTGATAGCATGGTGCACTGCGTTCCACATCTGCGACATGCGACAGAGGCCGGTTGACAGTCGTTCGCGCAATGGACATCGCATACGTACGGGGGCCACCTTCCACGTGTTCGCGAAGCGTGCACATGTTGTTGCGTGTATGTGGGCAGACATAGTGTGTCGTGACACCTGACACAGGCATGCAACAATCGTTGAATTTGCAAATGGCGATGGACGTCTACGTTTGCTGGTGACGTTACGCAAATGAACAACTGGTAAACCGTTGTGGTGCGGTTGTTCTCGCTAGAGGTGAATCAGTGATGGCGACGATCGGTTGAGCTACCAACCGGTTGTTTCAGCGATACCCACCATGCCCACGAACGTGAATGGCATGTGGGTGTGAAGCGATACGCGGCGGTGGCTGGGTGGGACCGTCCCCGGCCGGTGAGGGGGGGCCTCCCGGCGTGCTGGCCGCGCGGTGCGTGGGCGCACGCGCTACAGCCGGCTGGTGGGGGCGGCCAGTGGCAGGCGCGCCGGCCGACGGAGGCGGCAGGCGGCGCAGCTGCGCGCCGGCGCACCCTGCACGCGGCGCCGTGCGGCCAAAGTAGGTCCTCGCGGGCCCGGTGCGAAGCGCGGTGGACATCTGCAGTGTGCTGGTCCGATTGAGGACTGTGTGCGCTGAGGATGCGCCGCCGCCCGGCGCTCGGCGCCGCGACGCCGTCTGCTGCTCGGTCGCCTCTGCGGTTCTCGCAGGTGGTTTGTATCGCAGCTGTGCGGACGTGTTGGCGCGTGCGCTGTTCTGGGAGAGTTCGCTTCGGCACCCAAGTGGGGCTTTTGTCCTTCTGTGGCGCTGGCGTTGGAGCTGCCGGCCACCGTAGGTGGCGCGTGTTGTCTCCCGCCGGCAATGCCACGACAGCACGCTCCCGGGCCTCTGTCGGCAGCGGCAAGCTCAGTTGGGAGCACGGGTGGTCGCACCTAAAGCGTCTACTCGCCAAACTCCGGGCGATTGCGCCTCTCTCGAACCCGACCAAGTACTTAGGACGGCGCTGCGCGCCGCCGGGACCTGAGAGGGTTTCGAGGTGTATTGTGCAGGGGAGCTCAGCCTCCTCCTGTTTGCAGAATAATTGAGCGGACGCTTGCGTGTTCGCGCGGGCCCCCGGGACACACTCCCGGGCGGCCGGCTGCTCAGCTCTAGTTGACGCAGCTCCCTGGTTGATCCTGCCAGTAGTCATATGCTTGTCTCAAAGATTAAGCCATGCATGTCTCAGTACAAGCCGCATTAAGGTGAAACCGCGAATGGCTCATTAAATCAGTTATGGTTCCTTAGATCGTACCCACGTTACTTGGATAACTGTGGTAATTCTAGAGCTA
>NC_060124.1:288544579-288547079 GCF_021461395.2 Schistocerca americana
CGGTGCTTCAACCTGCGTGCAGGATCCGAGCTCGGTCCCGTGCCTTGGCCTCCCACGGATCTTCCTTGCTGCGAGGCCGCGTCCGCCTTAGCGTGCTCCTCCGGGGGCGCGCGGGTGCGCGGATTCTCTTCGGCCGCCATTCAACGATCAACTCAGAACTGGCACGGACTGGGGGAATCCGACTGTCTAATTAAAACAAAGCATTGCGATGGCCCTAGCGGGTGTTGACGCAATGTGATTTCTGCCCAGTGCTCTGAATGTCAACGTGAATAAATTCAAGCAAGCGCGGGTAAACGGCGGGAGTAACTATGACTCTCTTAAGGTGGCCAAGTGGCGGCGGTGTGGCTGCATCCGGACTTGGCTTTTCGAAGTGCGGTCTTGATGTAGTCGTGCTGCTGCTGCGAGGTGCCTTCCTTGGGTTATAGTTACAGGGAGAGTGATGCGCAATACATGGGCCTAGCCCTCTTAGCCTCTCCTCTCCTGCGGTCTTCTCCCCTTCTCGTGGGCCCGCTGATTTTCGCAGAGTGGAAGACCGCACCAGGGGCTTGGGGGGGTTACCAGCCCCCCCTCGCATTATCCCTTTATAGTTGGGGGCAGCCGACAAGAAACAAGAGATGGTGGCCCTTCCGCTGAAGGTGCCACCCCAGCTACCCCAGCACCTATCCGGCCAACCGGCCGTAACGAAAATGCGATAGTTTGTGTAGCTCCCTTTGCTTGCAGTGAGTGCCACCGCACTTTTACCACGAAGAACGGTCTCGGGGTCCATCGCCGCCGCCAACACCCTGCGGCCGCCAACGCTGAGATCGTGACGGAGAGGCATCGCGCGAGGTGGACGGAGGAAGAAGTCCTGTCGCTCGCCAAGGCAGAGGCCGAACTGTTCCTTGAGAGGGACGCCCGGTTCTTCTTTGTAAATCAAGAACTTACCAGGATGTTCCCCGACCGAACGCTTGAGGCAATCAAGTGCCGACGGCGGCAAGCTGCCCACAAGCAGCTTGTCCGCCAATTCATGGAGGCACTTGAGATCGGTCGGGGTGAAGAGCCGGCGTCCCGCCGTGGAGCAGCGAGCTCGCTGCCTGACGCGGGCGAGGCCGCTGCGCCGCCCGTCGACGCAGCCGAGGACTTCGCGGCCGACACCACCGGGCCGCCGCCGGAGGGGCCGACTGACGCCGCCATCTGGGAGCATCTGGCGGGGCTACCTGCTTCCGCCCAGCGTTTCTCTGCCCTGGATCGAGTCATTGGTCTGGGGCGGGGCACGCCGCCCGATGTCATCCTGGGCATGCTCCCGGATGCCCTTGCGTCGGTCGGGTCCAGGGGGGAGAGGTCGATCACCAGGACACAGCGGCCGCGCCAACCATCCAAGCGGCCGCCTGCCGCCCCGCCGCTGCAGAAGCGCAAGCGGCGCCGCTGGGAATACGCGCGGACACAGGACGCCTTCCGTAGGTCGCGTGCGCGTTGCGTGCGCGGCTTGCTGGACGGCACCCTGCTGCAGCCGCCACCCGACATCCCCGGTCTGCTGGACTTCTGGGCGGACCTCTTCACGAAGAAGCCGATCTCCACCGCCGGCTTCATCCGTGACCGCCTTCTCCCGCACTCGGAGCCTGTCGCTCCTGAGTGCCTATGGGGGCCGGTCACACGTGAGGAGGTCGCTGCTGCCTTGCCGCCCAGGGGATCGGCAGCCGGGCCGGACGGCCTGACTCCAGCGGAGCTGCGGCGCCTGCCGCATGAAGTCCTGGTGAAACTCTTGAACCTCTTCCTCCTGGCCCGCGCCCTCCCCGAGCGTCTGCTTCGCGCCCGGACGTCACTTCTCCCCAAAACGGCTGCACCAACATCCCCCGCTGACTTTCGCCCCATTACGGTCTGCTCGGTGTTGGCGCGGACCTTTCACAAGGTTCTCGCGTCACGCCTGATGCGTGCATGTGCTGTGGACGAACGTCAGCGGGCATTCATCCCCCGGGATGGGATGTTGGAAAACACCTTCATCTTGGACACTGCTCTCACCGACGCAGTCCGCTCCTGTCGCTCTGTTTTTGTGGCATCGATCGACGTCTCTAAAGCGTTCGATTCGGTGGACCATGCCGCCCTCCGCCCCGTGCTGAGGGCTCATGGCCTGCCGGATTGCTTTATTGAGTACGTCGAAAGGTGTTACGAGGGTAGCACGACGGTGATAGCGGGCGGCGCCGACGTGGGCGTGCCCCTGCAGCCGGCTAGGGGTGTGCGTCAGGGTGACCCCCTCTCCCCCCTCCTTTTCAATTTTGCGGTGGACTATGTTTTGAGTCAACTTCCCTCCCACATCGGAGCTCGGATCCTTGGTCGCAGAGTTAACGCTGCGGCCTTCGCAGATGACGTCCTGCTTTTTGCATCGACCGCGAGGGGATTGCAGTCCCTCATCGACGCAGCCGTCGCAGCCCTCGCCCATCTGGGGCTGCAGATCAACGCCCGGAAGTGTTTCACCCTCGCCTTAGTCGCGTCTGGGCGCGACAAGAAGGTGAAGGTCGACGCC
>NC_060124.1:288552079-288559579 GCF_021461395.2 Schistocerca americana
CGGTCTTATGCTGCGGTTGCTAGAGCCCCAGTTGCCAAGGCACCGACAGCGAAACAAACCATACAGGACAACATTAAGAAAGTTGCTCCCACAGTCTTCATTAAACCTAAACCTGGTGATGACATTAAGGCTGTTAAGTCAGTATTCGAGAAGTGCATAGATCCTAAGAAAGACAAGATAAAGATAAATAATGTACGCACTGCAAAGAATGTGCTGATAGTAGAAGCAGCATCACAAGAGGACTGCCAAAAGATCTTGAACAACGAACAACTAAACAATAAAGCGAAGTGTGAACCTCCTCGCAAGCGTCGACCTTTGATGTGTCTGTATGATGTACCTACGTACATGACAACAGACAATCTAGTAGACGCAATATATACCCAAAATTTTGATATGAACATGACAAGAGGAGAATTCGATGAACAGTTTAAATTACGCTTTAAAGTAGGACCACGTGAGAAACTGACAGTACACCACGTGGTAGAAGTCTCGCCAGGTTTATGGAAATTACTAACGAGAGTGGGTCGGTTGTATGTTGGCTACTCTGCGTTGAATATAAAAGATTACCTGGCAGTGCCGAGATGCACTAAATGCCAGGACATTAATCATACAAACAAGTACTGTACGCAACCTGATATCATATGCGGCCATTGTGGCCTCTCTGGACATATTAAGAATGGCTGTCCTAATAAGGACAAGGCGGCAGTATGTGTACCATGCAGACGACGAGGCCGTAAGTGTGGTGGACCTAAAGATTGTCCAACCCACCGAATGTTCTTAGACAGACTTGTCCAAAGAACAGATTACGGCGATATTTAAAGTGGTACAAGTCAATGCCATGCGCAGCCAGATGGTTGCACATGAGCTACGGAAGGTAGCGGAACAAGAAGGAATTGATATTCTTCTGATACAAGAACCGAACTCCTGTGCGGGTCGAGTCCCTGGTTTTCCCGCAACAGCACAGGTGGTATCCTCAGGTGGGAACCCCATGAGTGCAATTATAGTATTGAATAAAACTATTAAAACTACGATATTAAATCAGTTCTGTACTGAGCATATTATAGTTGTACAACTAAATCTGCTGTCTTACAGTATGTACGTTGTAAACGTCTACTGCCAATTCAGACATGACATCAAGATTTATCTTGATCAGCTGAATTGGATACTAAGAGTTTTAGCCGGGCAGGCTATAATTGTAGCTCTTGATGCTAATGCTAAGTCCCCACTCTGGCACAGCGATGTGCAGGACGGTAGGGGTGCGGAGCTTGTTGATTTGATAATGGAAACGCACATGTATGTGCTAAACTTGCCTGGGTACCCCCCGACCTACTCAGGGAGGGCGGGTGCAACATCAAATATTGATGTCACACTAGCAAGCGAGAGGGCAGCACCCCACGTCCATAACTGGCAAGTAAGAGAACATCTAACTGTCAGTGATCATAACTGTATAACATTTGATATAGCGCCGACCATCGCGGATGTGCCAGGCGAGTGGGTGGAACGCTTCAATTATGCTCGGACAGACTGGGACCGACTCGTGCAGGTGTTCAGTCCTCCCGAGTTCGGAGAGGACATAGGTAATATTGATGAAGCTGTGGAGGAGCTGGTAAGCTCCGTGCAAACGGCTATCACACTGGCTGTACCTCGAATAGCGAGATACATCTGCAGGGAGTCCACCCCATGGACCCCTGAACTGACTGTGCTCAAACGATCGGTCAGAAGGGCGCGAAGCAACTACCAAAGGAGCTTTGCCCATGACGAACGACAATACCACCTGCGTATTTATCGTCGTCTGAAGCAGAGATACAAGGATCAGTTGGACATTACAAGGCGCCAATCCTGGGAAGGATTTGTGAACGATCAGCTGGGAACAGACCCTTGGGGAGTTCCTTACAAAATCGTTCGAGAAAAAATAAGATCGCCCATGATGCTGTCTACGCTACGTGCTGGGGATGGAGACACGACCAAGAATTGGGAAGAAACAGCAAGGTTGCTGTTGGATACATTATTGCCTGATGACATTGAGGACCAAGACTCGCACGAGCAGCGGGACATACGTCAGGCGCTGTCGATTCCGTATCTTAACGATACAAACGTGTGCCCTTTCTCAGCAGAGGAGGTAGAAGCAACCATCTACACCTTTGCAAGGAAGAAGGCGCCTGGTCCTGACGGGATCCCTGTGGAGATCTTACAGGGACTCGCACACTTGGTCGCCCCAGCACTAAGTCGTATTTACAACAGCTGTTTACAAAGGGGCTATTATCCACTAAAGTGGAAAACTGCCGAAGTTGTAATTATCAGGAAAGGCCCTGATAAAGATCCAACAGTGCCGAAATCCTATCGGCCTATCTGTCTGCTGGATGTAATGGGCAAAGCATTTGAGAAGTTGCTGGCTGACCGTCTCCAGAGTCATCGAACTCTGTATGGTATGAGTGATAGGCAGTTCGGATTCCGAAAGGGTCGCTCCACCCAGGATGCGATCAATGAGGTTTGCCGAATTGTTCACTCTGCGACATCAAAGTATGTACTTGGCATAATGATAGACATCTCAGGGGCCTTTGACAACCTGTGGTGGCCGGCACTCTTCTCTCGCCTGCGAGAGATTGGGTGCCCGCAGCTGCTGTATGGCTGTCTGGAGGCCTACTGTGATGGAAGGACTGCTAAGATAACGGCTCCTGGAGCCGTTGTATCTAAAAGAGTATCCCGTGGTTGTCCCCAGGGATCGGTGTGTGGTCCCATTTTCTGGGATATTAACATGGAACCTTTGTTAAACGTCCTGCAGCGAGAGACTGCAGTTCTGGGAGTCGTTGCTTATGCGGATGATCTCGCAATTCTAGTAGAAGGTGACACTCGCAATGTGATCGAGGACCGATCACGACTGGTTATTGAACTATTAACCAACTGGTGTACGAGGACTAAAATGTCTATAGCACCACAAAAATCCCTATATATGCTCTTGAAAGGCAAGTTAAATAGGGACCCAACAGTCAGAATTAATGGGCAAGCAGTGTCACGACAGAGATATGCCCGTTACCTTGGGGTATATTTAGATGAGAATTGGAGTTTCATTCCGCATATCGAGCAAATAACGACAAAGTCCTTAGCTTTGTTCAATAAGATAATATCAATTGGACAAAGAAGGTTCCATCTGCCGTCAAAGGCAATAAATATTTATCACAATAGCATATTGGCACCAATAGTAGGGCACGCATCCAGTGTGTGGGCCCACAGGTTAGCTCTGGTGCGGCCTGCCGCTGCTGTCAGGCGAATACAGAGGAACGTTCTGTTGAGATGCATTGGAGCATTCAACACAAGTCCAACAGATGCACTGTTGGTAATTATGGGTCTATGTCCATTAGACCTAATAATAAGGCAGCACGCAGCCTTCTATTGGCTGCGCAAACAGAACATCGGCAGGGTACAAGATATAATGGGCGTTCCTCTGGTAAGTGTCAAAGCCATTCGCAAGAAAGTGCTTGACATTTGGCAGGACGAATGGGATGGATCTAGTACGGGCCGTAGAGTCCATGGGTTTATACCCACAGTAAGGGGAAGATTAAATAACAAGATCATGAAGCCCTCACAGGGCATAGTTCACTTCCTCACAGGACATGGTCCTTATCCCACGTACCTGCATAAAATAGGGAAAAGGCCAACACCGGAGTGTGACTGTGGTGCCCACGAAGGATCGCCAGAACACATAGTGTTCGAGTGCCCAATATATGAACAGGCTGTCTCAGGGGAGAGGCAGCTTCTGCGTACTAGAAATGTTAATGAAATATTAACAGAAAGCGAAATGTTCAGCAATTTCGCAAAATTGGTTAACAAAATCTCAAGGGAGGCCCAGCGAGCCTACCTTGGGAGAGAGTAAATGCGCTTAAGATCTAATGCGCAATTGTATATATGTATATACTATGTTTGTTTAAGTCTTGACTTAGAGTAGGTAGTAGTTGTAGTTAGTTCAGCAAGGTGGTGGGGGGAATAAAAGAGTAACACAAATGGAGTGGTTTCTCTAGAAGTAGCGGCCCGCCTCCACGTGGCTAGGGACGGGCAACTCTCTGGCAGCGTTCCAGAGAGGCTAAGAGGCCGATAATTGCCATTAAGCAAAAGCTACTTAAAAACTAGATAGTATGCATGCACTAATAATCCACTCCTGTAGTGTAATAGCAGAGATAGTTAGTCACAATACGCCCACTCAAAAGTGTTAGAAAGTGGGTTATGCATGTTCCATAAATTTGGAAAAAAAAAAAAAAAAAAAAAAAAAAAAAAAAAAAAAAAAAAAAAATTTGGAATTTGTCCATATACATGAGCTGCGAGCTGTACCACGTACGAGCTACAGACGCGATCGCGTTGCTCTCTGTACGAATGCAGATGCTCAGCGGCAGCTAGGAGGCGCTCCATCCATGTCGGTACCGGTGAGCGTTGCACTCGCAGTCGCAAAAACGTACGGCAAGTATATTACTCGGAAGAGTCAATGACAGTCCAAGCCCCCCCTGCGTGGGAAGAGTCTTCCTAGGCCATGACCCACCGGAAGGGCGCAGCGTCCCCCACCCCAGACATGTGACGTCACACTATCGGTATTGACGACTAGACTGATTCCTTATAATCATTTGCCATACACCGGTGGAAGCTGCCGAGACGAGTAACTACGTGGCGGCCTCGCCGTGTCACTAATGTACAGAGATACAACAGTTTCGACTGGAACCGGATGAAACGTATACACGGCGCTGATTAGTAATAGATAGAGCCATCAAAATACAGATAATGTATACAACTGTCCGTATACATGCTGAAAGACTCTGCTCACAATCACAACCACACGTCAGCCAGACACTCTTATCACGCACTACTCTCTGCCTGTAACAGGCACAGAGACAATATGTAAGCACCAGCATGGAACAACACCCAGTGCATCCTCTCCGCCACATTAGACAATCCACACTATCATAACCAGACCGGGAGGTCCACTCACAAAACAGAATATCCCACCCTTCCGACAACCACCATTGCTCAGCTAAGCCACCAACACCCACACATGTCCTACACAGGGGTACACCCAACATCACAATACTGCCTCCTGTCACAGCACACAAACAATGGCAGGAATGAAAGACACAGGTCTGCCACAAGCATGCAATCAGAGCGCCGCCTGTCATGAGCCAAAGGTGCACCCTGACATGGCAAATCAGATGATGCCGCAGTCATTTACTTACGATAATCACAATCAACAAACCGGCCCCCCCCCAAAAACACCTTTCCTTACAACAATGTGTACCTTAACCTAACCCGTATTGTGCCTTAACCTAACCCGTATTGTGCCTTAACCTAACCCGTATTGTGCCTTAACCTAACCCGTATTGTGCCTTAACCTAACCCGTATTGTGCCTTAACCTAACCCGTATTGTGCCTTAACCTAACCCGTATTGTGCCTTAACCTAACCCGTATTGTGCCTTAACCTAACCCGTATTGTGCCTTAACCTAACCCGTATTGTGCCTTAACCTAACCCGTATTGTGCCTTAACCTAACCCGTATTGTGCCTGAACCTAACCCGTGTTGCGCCTTAACCTAACCCGTGTTGCGCCTTAACCTAACCCGTGTTGCGCCTTAACCTAACCCGTGTTGCGCCTTAACCTAACCCGTGTTGCGCCTTAACCTAACCCGTGTTGCGCCTTAACCTAACCCGTGTTGCGCCTTAACCTAACCCGTGTTGCGCCTTAACCTAACCCGTGTTGCGCCTTAACCTAACCTGTGTTGCGCCTTAACCTAACCTGTGTTGCGCCTTAACCTAACCTATGTTGCGCCTTAACCTAACCTATGTTGCGCCTTAACCTAACCTATGTTGCGCCTTAACCTAACCCATATTGTACCTTAACCTAACCCATATTGTACCTTAACCTAACCCATATTGTACCTTAACCTAACCCATATTGTACCTTAACCTAACCCATATTGTACCTTAACCTAACCCATATTGTACCTTAACCTAACCCATATTGTACCTTAACCTAACCCATATTGTACCTTAACCTAACCCATATTGTACCTTAACCTAACCCATATTGTACCTTAACCTAACCCATATTGTACCTTAACCTAACCCATATTGTACCTTAACCTAACCCATATTGTGCCTTAACCTAACCCATGTTGCGCCTTAACCTAACCTATGTTGCGCCTTAACCTAACCTATGTTGCGCCTTAACCTAACCTATGTTGCGCCTTAACCTAACCTATGTTGCGCCTTAACCTAACCTATGTTGCGCCTTAACCCAACACACGTTGGGCCTTAACCCAACACACGTTGGGCCTTAACCCAACACACGTTGGGCCTTAACCCAACACACGTTGGGCCTTAACCCAACACACGTTGGGCCTTAACCCAACACACGTTGGGCCTTAACCCAACACACGTTGGGCCTTAACCCAACACACGTTGGGCCTTAACCCAACACACGTTGGGCCTTAACCCAACACACGTTGGGCCTTAACCCAACACACGTTGGGCCTTAACCCAACACACGTTGGGCCTTAACCCAACACACGTTGGGCCTTAACCCAACACACGTTGGGCCTTAACCCGCTCTGTAATTGTCATACGACGCGTTAAATTAGTGTAGTGTTGCCTAACTGCAACCCCCGCAATATAGTTTGCCACTCGCACTGCCCGGTCCCCAGAGTATCGCTTCATGTTAAACACCTTGCAGCTATACACTGTAATGCGGATGGCAGCAGGACGTACATGCTCAATGCCCTTCGCAGTTGTTCATTGGCATTCGCATGGCGAAGCACAGCCTACGTTGTGGTACGGCTTGTGTCAACTGTCCGCTGATGTTGTACGTCCAAATGACACACTGTACTGCACATTGGTCCTCATGTACTGAATGATACATCGTGGTACATGTGTGACCGTACCACGACTGCGCCAACAACGGCGAACCATACGGTCCAAATATTGTGCACTCAGCTACGTGTCGTCTCCCTATAAGAGGTGGATTGCAGTATGGTATGCCGTGGATGGCGATCAGCATGAGCCGTCTGTTGATGTAGTGGCGCGTGTTGTCAGACGTAGTCGTCTCTTCTCACACACCGTGATAGCATGGTGCACTGCGTTCCACATCTGCGACATGCGACAGAGGCCGGTTGACAGTCGTTCGCGCAATGGACATCGCATACGTACGGGGGCCACCTTCCACGTGTTCGCGAAGCGTGCACATGTTGTTGCGTGTATGTGGGCAGACATAGTGTGTCGTGACACCTGACACAGGCATGCAACAATCGTTGAATTTGCAAATGGCGATGGACGTCTACGTTTGCTGGTGACGTTACGCAAATGAACAACTGGTAAACCGTTGTGGTGCGGTTGTTCTCGCTAGAGGTGAATCAGTGATGGCGACGATCGGTTGAGCTACCAACCGGTTGTTTCAGCGATACCCACCATGCCCACGAACGTGAATGGCATGTGGGTGTGAAGCGATACGCGGCGGTGGCTGGGTGGGAC
>NC_060124.1:288564579-288572079 GCF_021461395.2 Schistocerca americana
CCGAAGCAACTAGCCCTGAAAATGGATGGCGCTGAAGCGTCGTGCCTATACTCGGCCGTCAGTCTGGCAGTCATGGCCGGTCCTTGCGGCCGGCCGCGAAGCCCTGACGAGTAGGAGGGTCGCGGCGGTGGGCGCAGAAGGGTCTGGGCGTGAGCCTGCCTGGAGCCGCCGTCGGTGCAGATCTTGGTGGTAGTAGCAAATACTCCAGCGAGGCCCTGGAGGGCTGACGCGGAGAAGGGTTTCGTGTGAACAGCCGTTGCACACGAGTCAGTCGATCCTAAGCCCTAGGAGAAATCCGATGTTGATGGGGGCCGTCATAGCATGATGCACTTTGTGCTGGCCCCCGTTGGGCGAAAGGGAATCCGGTTCCTATTCCGGAACCCGGCAGCGGAACCGATACAAGTCGGGCCCCTCTTTTAGAGATGCTCGTCGGGGTAACCCAAAAGGACCCGGAGACGCCGTCGGGAGATCGGGGAAGAGTTTTCTTTTCTGCATGAGCGTTCGAGTTCCCTGGAATCCTCTAGCAGGGAGATAGGGTTTGGAACGCGAAGAGCACCGCAGTTGCGGCGGTGTCCCGATCTTCCCCTCGGACCTTGAAAATCCGGGAGAGGGCCACGTGGAGGTGTCGCGCCGGTTCGTACCCATATCCGCAGCAGGTCTCCAAGGTGAAGAGCCTCTAGTCGATAGAATAATGTAGGTAAGGGAAGTCGGCAAATTGGATCCGTAACTTCGGGATAAGGATTGGCTCTGAGGATCGGGGCGTGTCGGGCTTGGTCGGGAAGTGGGTCAGCGCTAACGTGCCGGGCCTGGGCGAGGTGAGTGCCGTAGGGGTGCCGGTAAGTGCGGGCGTTTAGCGCGGGCGTGGTCTGCTCTCGCCGTTGGTTGGCCTCGTGCTGGCCGGCGGTGCAGGATGCGCGCGCCTGCGCGGCGTTCGCGCCCCGGTGCTTCAACCTGCGTGCAGGATCCGAGCTCGGTCCCGTGCCTTGGCCTCCCACGGATCTTCCTTGCTGCGAGGCCGCGTCCGCCTTAGCGTGCTCCTCCGGGGGCGCGCGGGTGCGCGGATTCTCTTCGGCCGCCATTCAACGATCAACTCAGAACTGGCACGGACTGGGGGAATCCGACTGTCTAATTAAAACAAAGCATTGCGATGGCCCTAGCGGGTGTTGACGCAATGTGATTTCTGCCCAGTGCTCTGAATGTCAACGTGAAGAAATTCAAGCAAGCGCGGGTAAACGGCGGGAGTAACTATGACTCGCGGGCGTGAGGCGGACACCAGATGCCGCGCGGGCTGCCAGGCCGTAGAGACCGCCAACCACGTGTTACAGGCTTGCTTCAGGACGCACGGGTCCCGGGTTAAGCGGCATGACGCGATCGTGCGCTATGTCGCCCGTGGACTCGCGCAGAGGGGCTTCAACGTCTCGGTGGAGCCCCACCTCCGCACACCTGAGGGAATCCGCAAGCCTGACGTGGTGGCGGTTAAAGACGGCATCGCCCGCGTCATCGACGCCCAGGTAGTCGGAGACCATCTCCGGCTCGACTGGTGTCACTCCGAGAAAGCGGCCTACTACAACACGCCGTCCATCAGGCGTGCCATCTCCAACCTGCACCGTGACGTTGAGGAGGTTACAGTGTCCACCGCGACATTGAATTGGAGGGGTGTATGGTCTCCAGCGTCGGCCGGAGATCTCTCCGCACTTGGATTTAGACCCCGAGAACTGGCGGTGCTTAGCACGAGAGTACTGCAAAGCTGCTGCACGAGCTATCGCATTTTCGAATATATGACGGCGCAAAGACTGATGGAGCGAGCCGGCGTCGGATAGGATGCTGGTTATTTTCTTCGCCTTGACTCCTGGGGCCTATCCACAGGAGGAATAAACCGTCTTTGTTCTTCCTTCTTTATGTCTTTAATTTGTGTTTTTGTTGTTCTTCCGCACTAATATATATGTATATGTGTATGTTAGTTTTATACTTTTATCTTGTGGTACCGCCCTGTAAGTCCCCACCTCGGTGGCGGACATGGCGTCAAACACCTGCCACGCATTATATATGTATATATATATATTTTTGTGTTATTCAAGTAATTGAATAAAGACGGCTGTTGAATAGCCAAATGCCTCGTCATCTAATTAGTGACGCGCATGAATGGATTAACGAGATTCCCGCTGTCCCTATCTACTCCAGTGGTACAGCTGGGAAAGCGGTCTGCGTGGCGCCACCCGGGGGAGGTGTGTTGCCTCCCGATAACTGGGTTAAAACCGCCAGGAGACCCTCTGATTCCCTGAAAGTTTTGCCTTCAGCAGGGCTCAGAGGAACCTGAGTGGGGCGGGGACCGTAATGTCCTATCCCGTGGCCTTGACGTGGCCCTGGCGCTCAGTACCCCCACAAGATGGGGCGAAGCTAACACGGGAAGGGCCGTCCATGCATGACGTTAAAAGGCTAGCCCTTAACTGGGTGCAACCCACACTGGTCCGCACTGGCCCACCGTGAATTATCAAAAGCGGTGGGTGAGACATGGTCGGTCATGATCCCCCGGTACGTGTGGAGACCCTCCGGGGAACGTAACTCGGGTTTGAGTGCCGCACCGTCTCGTTGATGTCAAACTCCACGTATAAGACCCGGACTGACTCCTTTAACACCTTCCGGGCTGCGTTGATAGGTGTGGGTTGTCGTTGTGTCAAGGCAGGACGTAAAACTCCCGTCCTGGCAGGACGTTAAATGCCCCCAACCCAAGCGAAAGCAAAGGGTGCATGGCGCAGGGGAAGCTGCGTTACGGGAGGCATAACAACTGTCTCTCCTGAGTTGAGCGCGGTGGCTGGGCGAGGGTATGAGGGTAAGTCTTACGACGATCCCGGAACCCTGCGGTCTGGCCACTGCAGTTCCTCACGTCATGGACGACGTTAAAAGTCCCCCAACCCAAGGTGAAAGCAAAGGGTGCATGGCGCAGGGGGAGCTGCGTAAACAAGGACACAACACCTGTCCTGATTTTCCCGCGGCTGTACTCGCTGGGGAGGGATCGTGGCCTGAGCCGGCAAAGGCTCAGCGCCATGTCGGGGACTTCGACATGCTCCGCCAAACCAGGGCGTGGTAACACGTCCCTGGCTAGGTTAGATGGGGCCAGACCCCCGAAAGTCTGGGGGACCGACCCAGCACCTGGGTAGGGCTGGGTCTAAGGCCTTAGGGTGGAAACTCGGCCTAGTAGGGGGCGAAGGCCGAGAGGTGAATCCGCCTCTCCGGAATGCGCTGGGCATTTGCCGGGGAGGGACGGGAGAAATCTCCAGTGGTACAGTCGTGGAAGGGGACTAGTGCGCTGGAAACGGCGCGCTAAACCCGGCAGCTCACAAAGCTCTTGGTCCAGGGGCGGGACTGGTGAGCGAGCTGCACTAAGCCTCCCCCCATGCCAGAAGAGCCGGTCCGGGGAAAGAGACGGGCTCTCAACTTTTTTGGTCTCTCTCAGAAATTATGGCGGTAAACACAGAGAGAGAGACTTCCGAGCGATGCGATGATAACGCAGACACTGAAATAAAGAGCGCAGCCGAAAGGCTAAAAGAAATAAACGCGCTACTAGTGACAGACAAAGGGAAGATGAGCAATGATAGGATTAACGAGATAAAGGATAAGTTGGCCTTGTGGGCAATAGCCCAAAGCCAACTAGAAGGAAGAATTAAAGAGTTGGAACGGCAAAACAAACAAATTACGACTGAAAGAACAAAGACATATGCCACAGTGGTGGCAGGAGGACCACAGAAACCACAAATAAACATGAAAGAGAGTATAGAAAAAGTGACAGCAAAGCAAGGAGTGGCATTATTTCTGAAACCAAAAGAAGGACAGAGTGTGAAAGAAGTGAAAGAAATATTTACGAGAGTAATAAACCCAACCAAGGCAAAAGTTAAAATAAATAAAGTAGTAATAGCTAAAAATGCAGTAATAGTGGAAACCCCCACACAGCAGGATAGGAACACTATAATGGGGCATAAAGACCTACAGAGATCTGTAATATGCGAAAAAACAAAGAAACGATGGCCATTAGTGACCATATTTGATGTTTCGAACAGACTGACACCAGAAGAACTAACAGAATGTATTCACATGCAGAATTTCGAAGAAAAGATGAGCCTACAAGATTTTAAAAAGGAATTTAGACCGAAATTTAGGATGGGGAAAAAGGATAGAGATACGGGCCATCAAGTAGTTGAAGTCTCACCAACGTTAAGGAAAGAGCTTATACAAAGTGGAAGAATATATGTAGAATATAGTTCAGTGGCGGTCAAGGACTATTGTGTGGTACCCAGATGCCATAAATGCATGGATCTGGGCCACGTTCAGAAGTATTGTACTTGGGGTGACCCCACCTGTGGACACTGTGGAACAGATAACCACAACAAGAAAGAGTGCCCTGAAAAGAACAGGCCGGAAACATGTATACCATGTAATCGAAGAGGGAAAAGAAAATGTAGAGCACCAAACTCAAAAGAATGCCCCACATATCAGCTTTTACTAGGGAGATTAATACAAAGGACAGATTATGGAGAGTAAACCCCAAGAAAAAAGAAAGAAGCACAAATCACCTAGTAAGCAATTAAGGGATACACTAAGGGGCATAAAAATCAGGGAAGCAGTAGGGGCAAGGGAACAGGAGGCAAAAGGGACCACAGGCAAACAGCCTGAAAATAAGGGAACGGAAAACAACACACAAGACAATAAACAACACACAAAATGTACAGCACAAAACTGCATTGCTATAACTCCCATTAAAAGAACAACACAACCAAAAATATACCGCCAAGAGACAATACAGGGGATAGGAAAAGAAAAACAAAAAATGACAGATACACAAGTACAAGCTGTATACACGAAAGAAGTACAAGTACAAACACAAGGGCGACCTCGGTCGCCCATTTTTTATGACAGGAAAATGCAGATGGAAAGTAGGGATGGACAGTCAGAGGTACCAAAGACACAACGGGAATCATCGATACAAGACAAGAAACAAAACATAATGCAGGATGCACAAGTGCAGACACTACATATGGTAGATGCACAAGTACAAACAACGAACACAAGAGAAGCACAAGTACAAACAGAAGGGCGACCTCGGTCGCCCATTTTCCATAACAAAGAAATGCCGATGGAGGGCAGAAGTGGGCGACCAGAGGCGCCCCTGACACAACATATCACACCAACACAGAGACAGAACAAAGACACAGAAAAGAACAGTTCAGGAAAGAAATACGGACGACCTCGGTCGTCCGTTTACAATGAAAAGAAACTGCCGATGGAGGGCACGGACGGACGACCGAGTTCGCCCAAAAGAGATCAAGAAAATCAGAGACAAGATAAAAGCAATCAGACAAGCATGAGTGTCACATACAGGGCAATGGACCCTAAGGACACATATAAAATATGCGAGAACGCTCTACAGATGGCAAGATTAGAAGAACCTGGCCTGCTAACCACTGCACTTAGACAACTAGTGAGAGTGGGGCACAGAAACGGCTCGAGAATTACTTATCCAGCTCTGGCGGATGTCGACTGCATTCAGTTAGCAGCGGCAGGAATTCCAACGGAACATGAACAATTACAAAAAATAGTTAAACAAGTATATGAAAGACGAGGTTTAAAATTTAATCTAGATAACATATATACGCAAATGGTAACAACATACGGCCGAATAGGGTTCGACCCCAACAAAGAATGGCCAGCAGATCATTTCCATACATATCACCCATAATGGATCTCAGAGTTCTCCAAATAAACACAATGAGAAGTGCACACGTAAACTATGAATTACGTAAATTAGCGGAAGAACACAAAGCTGATATATTATGCATGCAAGAACCGTACTCCCGGGAGGGTAAAATCCCAGGAATGATAGCTACAGCACAAGTAATTATGAAAGGAGACAGACCGATGTCTGCAATAGTGATTCTAAATAGAAATATAAAAACAATAGTATTAAATCAATTCACAAATGAGCATATTGTAACAATTGAAGTACAAGCTACTAACACAAAATGGTATTTGGTATCAATTTATTGTCAGTACAGAGAACCTATAACTATGTATTTAGAACAATTAAAAGTAATATGCAGATCATTACAGGGTTATCAAGTAATAATTGCAATGGATGCAAATGCAAAGTCATTCCTGTGGCATAGCGGAGAACAAGATGAAAAAGGTCAAGAATTAGAAGATGTAATAAGTGAACTAAATCTAGATGTAATAAATACACCTAGTGATATACCTACATATTCAAATAGAGCAGGAGCAAAAACAAACATTGATATAACACTGGCGAATAATAGGGCTAACAACAAAATAGATAATTGGGAGGTACTGGAGAATGTAACAACTAGTGATCACAATGTAATTAAATATATACTAAAAGCAGAACAGAGGGTAGTGCTACAGGAATGGCTTTCAGAATATGACTACAAAAAAGTAGACTGGGAAAGACTCTCCCGGGAGTATAGCCCGCCGGAGCTGGATGAGGCTCTCGAGATTGATGAGATAGTGGAGCAGATAGTTAATAGCGTAAAGGAGGTAATTGACGCAGTCGTACCAAAGAGAAGCAGAGTCCAAAGCGTCCACCCGGCACCATGGACTCCAGAACTAAGTGACCTACGTCAGGCTACGCGCAGGGCAAGACGCAGGTATCAGCGCACATTCAACCCACAAGATAGAGAATATAGACTAAACATATACAGGCAATACAGGGAGAGATATAGAAGAGAAATCATAGAAGTGAGGAAAAGAAGTTGGGAAAATTTTGTAAGAAATAACTTAGCAATGGATCCCTGGGGAAAGCCTTATAAGCTAGTAAGGGAAAAAATAAGAGCCCCAACAGTCCTCTCATCTATAAGAATACCAAATGAAAACAGAACGACCACAACAAGACAAGAGACAATAACGGTGCTCCTCCAAGCCCTGCTACCGGATGATGATCCCACTGAGGACACACCAGAGCAGGCAGCTATAAGAGAGAGAGCACAAAGAGAATATAATAACAACATAATAGTCTACCCCTTCTCACCGCAGGAGGTGGTAGAAGTGATATCAAACCTAAAAAGAGGAAAATCTCCCGGACCCGACAGGGTTACGGTCGAGGTTCTTCAGGCAATAAAAGAAAAAATAGCTCCAATATTGGCAAGTCTTTACAATAAATGTTTGGAAAGAGGCACTTTTCCACTAAGATGGAAAAGAGCGGAAGTAATAATACTTAGGAAGCCAGATAAGGATCCAATGGAATGTAAAGCATATAGGCCAATATGTCTGCTAGATACCATGGGCAAAGCCCTAGAAAAATTGCTCTGTGCGAGACTGACCGGTCACCGAGAAATGGCAGGGATGCACGAGTGGCAGTTCGGATTCCGCCGTGGAAAATCGACGGAGGACGCGATCAACACTGCGGCCGAACTTGTCAGCTCGTCGACCTGTACATATGTTCTAGGAGTAATGGTGGACATCTCAGGGGCGTTTGACAATTTGTGGTGGCCGGCG
>NC_060124.1:288577079-288582079 GCF_021461395.2 Schistocerca americana
GGAAGCTGCCGAGACGAGTAACTACGTGGCGGCCTCGCCGTGTCACTAATGTACAGAGATACAACAGTTTCGACTGGAACCGGATGAAACGTATACACGGCGCTGATTAGTAATAGATAGAGCCATCAAAATACAGATAATGTATACAACTGTCCGTATACATGCTGAAAGACTCTGCTCACAATCACAACCACACGTCAGCCAGACACTCTTATCACGCACTACTCTCTGCCTGTAACAGGCACAGAGACAATATGTAAGCACCAGCATGGAACAACACCCAGTGCATCCTCTCCGCCACATTAGACAATCCACACTATCATAACCAGACCGGGAGGTCCACTCACAAAACAGAATATCCCACCCTTCCGACAACCACCATTGCTCAGCTAAGCCACCAACACCCACACATGTCCTACACAGGGGTACACCCAACATCACAATACTGCCTCCTGTCACAGCACACAAACAATGGCAGGAATGAAAGACACAGGTCTGCCACAAGCATGGAATCAGAGCGCCGCCTGTCATGAGCCAAAGGTGCACCCTGACATGGCAAATCAGATGATGCCGCAGTCATTTACTTACGATAATCACAATCAACAAACCGGCCCCCCCCCCCAAAACACCTTTCCTTACAACAATGTGTACCTTAACCTAACCCGTATTGTGCCTTAACCTAACCCGTATTGTGCCTTAACCTAACCCGTATTGTGCCTTAACCTAACCCGTATTGTGCCTTAACCTAACCCGTATTGTGCCTTAACCTAACCCGTATTGTGCCTTAACCTAACCCGTATTGTGCCTTAACCTAACCCGTATTGTGCCTTAACCTAACCCGTATTGTGCCTTAACCTAACCCGTATTGTGCCTTAACCTAACCCGTATTGTGCCTTAACCTAACCCGTATTGTGCCTTAACCTAACCCGTATTGTGCCTGAACCTAACCCGTGTTGCGCCTTAACCTAACCCGTGTTGCGCCTTAACCTAACCCGTGTTGCGCCTTAACCTAACCCGTGTTGCGCCTTAACCTAACCCGTGTTGCGCCTTAACCTAACCCGTGTTGCGCCTTAACCTAACCCGTGTTGCGCCTTAACCTAACCCGTGTTGCGCCTTAACCTAACCCGTGTTGCGCCTTAACCTAACCTGTGTTGCGCCTTAACCTAACCTATGTTGC
This sequence comes from Schistocerca americana, assembly GCF_021461395.2. Taxonomy (NCBI): domain Eukaryota; kingdom Metazoa; phylum Arthropoda; class Insecta; order Orthoptera; family Acrididae; genus Schistocerca; species Schistocerca americana. Next base: position 288,578,257 of record NC_060124.1, read on the forward strand.
GCCTTAACCTAACCTATGTTGCGCCTTAACCTAACCTATGTTGCGCCTTAACCTAACCTATGTTGCGCCTTAACCTAACCCATATTGTACCTTAACCTAACCCATATTGTACCTTAACCTAACCCATATTGTACCTTAACCTAACCCATATTGTACCTTAACCTAACCCATATTGTACCTTAACCTAAACCATATTGTACCTTAACCTAACCCATATTGTACCTTAACCTAACCCATATTGTACCTTAACCTAACCCATAATGTACCTTAACCTAACCCATATTGTACCTTAACCTAACCCATATTGTACCTTAACCTAACCCATATTGTGCCTTAACCTAACCCATGTTGCGCCTTAACCTAACCCATGTTGCGCCTTAACCTAACCTATGTTGCGCCTTAACCTAACCTATGTTGCGCCTTAACCTAACCTATGTTGCGCCTTAACCTAACCTATGTTGCGCCTTAACCCAACACACGTTGGGCCTTAACCCAACACACGTTGGGCCTTAACCCAACACACGTTGGGCCTTAACCCAACACACGTTGGGCCTTAACCCATCACACGTTGGGCCTTAACCCAACACACGTTGGGCCTTAACCCAACACACGTTGGGCCTTAACCCAACACACGTTGGGCCTTAACCCAACACACGTTGGGCCTTAACCCAACACACGTTGGGCCTTAGCCCAACACACGTTGGGCCTTAACCCAACACACGTTGGGCCTTAACCCAACACACGTTGGGCCTTAACCCAACACACGTTGGGCCTTAACCCAACACACGTTGGGCCTTAACCCAACACACGTTGGGCCTTAACCCAACACATGTTGGGCCTTAACCCGCTCTGTAATTGTCATACGACGCGTTAAATTAGTGTAGTGTTGCCTAACTGCAACCCCCGCAATATAGTTTGCCACTCGCACTGCCCGGTCCCCAGAGTATCGCTTCATGTTAAACACCTTGCAGCTATACACTGTAATGCGGATGGCAGCAGGACGTACATGCTCAATGCCCTTCGCAGTTGTTCATTGGCATTCGCATGGCGAAGCACAGCCTACGTTGTGGTACGGCTTGTGTCAACTGTCCGCTGATGTTGTACGTCCAAATGACACACTGTACTGCACATTGGTCCTCATGTACTGAATGATACATCGTGGTACATGTGTGACCGTACCACGACTGCGCCAACAACGGCGAACCATACGGTCCAAATATTGTGCACTCAGCTACGTGTCGTCTCCCTATAAGAGCTGGATTGCAGTATGGTATGCCGTGGATGGCGATCAGCATGAGCCGTCTGTTGATGTAGTGGCGCGTGTTGTCAGACGTAGTCGTCTCTTCTCACACACCGTGATAGCATGGTGCACTGCATTCCACATCTGCGACATGCGACAGAGGCCGGTTGACAGTCGTTCGCGCAATGGACATCGCATACGTACGGGGGCCACCTTCCACGTGTTCGCGAAGCGTGCACATGTTGTTGCGTGTATGTGGGCAGACATAGTGTGTCGTGACACCTGACACAGGCATGCAACAATCGTTGAATTTGCAAATGGCGATGGACGTCTACGTTTGCTGGTGACGTTACGCAAATGAACAACTGGTAAACCGTTGTGGTGCGGTTGTTCTCGCTAGAGGTGAATCAGTGATGGCGACGATCGGTTGAGCTACCAACCGGTTGTTTCAGCGATACCCACCATGCCCACGAACGTGAATGGCATGTGGGTGTGAAGCGATACGCGGCGGTGGCTGGGTGGGACCGTCCCCGGCCGGTGAGGGGGGGCCTCCCGGCGTGCTGGCCGCGCGGTGCGTGGGCGCACGCGCTACAGCCGGCTGGTGGGGGCGGCCAGTGGCAGGCGCGCCGGCCGACGGAGGCGGCAGGCGGCGCAGCTGCGCGCCGGCGCACCCTGCACGCGGCGCCGTGCGGCCAAAGTAGGTCCTCGCGGGCCCGGTGCGAAGCGCGGTGGACATCTGCAGTGTGCTGGTCCGATTGAGGACTGTGTGCGCTGAGGATGCGCCGCCGCCCGGCGCTCGGCGCCGCGACGCCGTCTGCTGCTCGGTCGCCTCTGCGGTTCTCGCAGGTGGTTTGTATCGCAGCTGTGCGGACGTGTTGGCGCGTGCGCTGTGCTGGGAGAGTTCGCTTCGGCACCCAAGTGGGGCTTTTGTCCTTCTGTGGCGCTGGCGTTGGAGCTGCCGGCCACCGTAGGTGGCGCGTGTTGTCTCCCGCCGGCAATGCCACGACAGCACGCTCCCGGGCCTCTGTCGGCAGCGGCAAGCTCAGTTGGGAGCACGGGTGGTCGCACCTAAAGCGTCTACTCGCCAAACTCCGGGCGATTGCGCCTCTCTCGAACCCGACCAAGTACTTAGGACGGCGCTGCGCGCCGCCGGGACCTGAGAGGGTTTCGAGGTGTATTGTGCAGGGGAGCTCAGCCTCCTCCTGTTTGCAGAATAATTGAGCGGACGCTTGCGTGTTCGCGCGGGCCCCCGGGACACACTCCCGGGCGGCCGGCTGCTCAGCTCTAGTTGACGCAGCTCCCTGGTTGATCCTGCCAGTAGTCATATGCTTGTCTCAAAGATTAAGCCATGCATGTCTCAGTACAAGCCGCATTAAGGTGAAACCGCGAATGGCTCATTAAATCAGTTATGGTTCCTTAGATCGTACCCACGTTACTTGGATAACTGTGGTAATTCTAGAGCTAATACATGCAAACAGAGTCCCGACCAGAGATGGAAGGGACGCTTTTATTAGATCAAAACCAATCGGTCGGCTCGTCCGGTCCGTTTGCCTTGGTGACTCTGAATAACTTTGGGCTGATCGCACGGTCCTCGTACCGGCGACGCATCTTTCAAATGTCTGCCTTATCAACTGTCGATGGTAGGTTCTGCGCCTACCATGGTTGTAACGGGTAACGGGGAATCAGGGTTCGATTCCGGAGAGGGAGCCTGAGAAACGGCTACCACATCCAAGGAAGGCAGCAGGCGCGCAAATTACCCACTCCCGGCACGGGGAGGTAGTGACGAAAAATAACGATACGGGACTCATCCGAGGCCCCGTAATCGGAATGAGTACACTTTAAATCCTTTAACGAGTATCTATTGGAGGGCAAGTCTGGTGCCAGCAGCCGCGGTAATTCCAGCTCCAATAGCGTATATTAAAGTTGTTGCGGTTAAAAAGCTCGTAGTTGGATTTGTGTCCCACGCTGTTGGTTCACCGCCCGTCGGTGTTTAACTGGCATGTATCGTGGGACGTCCTGCCGGTGGGGCGAGCTGAAGGCGTGCGACGCGCCTCGTGCGTGCTCGTGCGTCCCGAGGCGGACCCCGTTGCAATCCTACCAGGGTGCTCTTGAGTGAGTGTCTCGGTGGGCCGGCACGTTTACTTTGAACAAATTAGAGTGCTTAAAGCAGGCAAGCCCGCCTGAATACTGTGTGCATGGAATAATGGAATAGGACCTCGGTTCTATTTTGTTGGTTTTCGGAACCCGAGGTAATGATTAATAGGGACAGGCGGGGGCATTCGTATTGCGACGTTAGAGGTGAAATTCTTGGATCGTCGCAAGACGAACAGAAGCGAAAGCATTTGCCAAGTATGTTTTCATTAATCAAGAACGAAAGTTAGAGGTTCGAAGGCGATCAGATACCGCCCTAGTTCTAACCATAAACGATGCCAGCCAGCGATCCGCCGCAGTTCCTCCGATGACTCGGCGGGCAGCCTCCGGGAAACCAAAGCTTTTGGGTTCCGGGGGAAGTATGGTTGCAAAGCTGAAACTTAAAGGAATTGACGGAAGGGCACCACCAGGAGTGGAGCCTGCGGCTTAATT
>NC_060124.1:288584579-288587079 GCF_021461395.2 Schistocerca americana
CTGATGGAGGTCCGTAGCGATTCTGACGTGCAAATCGATCGTCGGAGCTGGGTATAGGGGCGAAAGACTAATCGAACCATCTAGTAGCTGGTTCCCTCCGAAGTTTCCCTCAGGATAGCTGGTGCTCGTACGAGTCTCATCCGGTAAAGCGAATGATTAGAGGCCTTGGGGCCGAAACGACCTCAACCTATTCTCAAACTTTAAATGGGTGAGATCTCCGGCTTGCTTGATATGCTGAAGCCGCGAGCAAACGACTCGGATCGGAGTGCCAAGTGGGCCACTTTTGGTAAGCAGAACTGGCGCTGTGGGATGAACCAAACGCCGAGTTAAGGCGCCCGAATCGACGCTCATGGGAAACCATGAAAGGCGTTGGTTGCTTAAGACAGCAGGACGGTGGCCATGGAAGTCGGAATCCGCTAAGGAGTGTGTAACAACTCACCTGCCGAAGCAACTAGCCCTGAAAATGGATGGCGCTGAAGCGTCGTGCCTATACTCGGCCGTCAGTCTGGCAGTCATGGCCGGTCCTTGCGGCCGGCCGCGAAGCCCTGACGAGTAGGAGGGTCGCGGCGGTGGGCGCAGAAGGGTCTGGGCGTGAGCCTGCCTGGAGCCGCCGTCGGTGCAGATCTTGGTGGTAGTAGCAAATACTCCAGCGAGGCCCTGGAGGGCTGACGCGGAGAAGGGTTTCGTGTGAACAGCCGTTGCACACGAGTCAGTCGATCCTAAGCCCTAGGAGAAATCCGATGTTGATGGGGGCCGTCATAGCATGATGCACTTTGTGCTGGCCCCCGTTGGGCGAAAGGGAATCCGGTTCCTATTCCGGAACCCGGCAGCGGAACCGATACAAGTCGGGCCCCTCTTTTAGAGATGCTCGTCGGGGTAACCCAAAAGGACCCGGAGACGCCGTCGGGAGATCGGGGAAGAGTTTTCTTTTCTGCATGAGCGTTCGAGTTCCCTGGAATCCTCTAGCAGGGAGATAGGGTTTGGAACGCGAAGAGCACCGCAGTTGCGGCGGTGTCCCGATCTTCCCCTCGGACCTTGAAAATCCGGGAGAGGGCCACGTGGAGGTGTCGCGCCGGTTCGTACCCATATCCGCAGCAGGTCTCCAAGGTGAAGAGCCTCTAGTCGATAGAATAATGTAGGTAAGGGAAGTCGGCAAATTGGATCCGTAACTTCGGGATAAGGATTGGCTCTGAGGATCGGGGCGTGTCGGGCTTGGTCGGGAAGTGGGTCAGCGCTAACGTGCCGGGCCTGGGCGAGGTGAGTGCCGTAGGGGTGCCGCTAAGTGCGGGCGTTTAGCGCGGGCGTGGTCTGCTCTCGCCGTTGGTTGGCCTCGTGCTGGCCGGCGGTGCAGGATGCGCGCGCCTGCGCGGCGTTCGCGCCCCGGTGCTTCAACCTGCGTGCAGGATCCGAGCTCGGTCCCGTGCCTTGGCCTCCCACGGATCTTCCTTGCTGCGAGGCCGCGTCCGCCTTAGCGTGCTCCTCCGGGGGCGCGCGGGTGCGCGGATTCTCTTCGGCCGCCATTCAACGATCAACTCAGAACTGGCACGGACTGGGGGAATCCGACTGTCTAATTAAAACAAAGCATTGCGATGGCCCTAGCGGGTGTTGACGCAATGTGATTTCTGCCCAGTGCTCTGAATGTCAACGTGAAGAAATTCAAGCAAGGCGCGGGTAAACGGCGTGAGTAACTATGACTCTAGAATAAGTGGTGGCCCTTCCGCTGAAGGTGCCACCCCAACTCCCCCAGCACCTAGCCGGCCAACCGGCCGTGCCGAAAATCTTGTAACTTTTGCAGCTATGTATACCTGTAGTGAGTGCCACCGCAGCTTTACAACCAAGAACGGTCTCGGGGTCCATCGCCGCCGCCAACATCTTGCGGCCGCCAACGCGGAGATCGTCACGGAGAGGCATCGCGCGAGGTGGACGGAGGAAGAAGTCCTGTCGCTCGCCAAGGCGGAGGCCGAACTGTTCCTTGAGAGGGACGCCCGGTTCTTCTTCGTCAATCAAGAACTCATCAGGATGTTCCCCGACCGAACGCTCGAGGCAATCAAGTGCCGACGGCGGCAAGCTGCCCACAAGCAGCTTGTCCGCCAATTCATGGAGGCGCTTGAGATCGGTCGGGGGGAAGAGCCGGCGTCCCGCCGGGGAGCAGCGAGCCCGCTGCCTGACGCGGGCGAGGCCGCTGCGCCGCCCGTCGACGCAGCCGAGGACTTCGCGGCCGACACCACCGGGCCGCCGCCGGAGGGGCCGACTGACGCCGCCATCTGGGAGCATCTGGCGGGGCTACCCGCTTCCGCCCAGCGTTTCTCTGCCCTGGATCGTGTCATAGGTCTGGGGCGGGGCACGCCGCCCGATGTCATCCTGGGCATGCTCCCGGATGCCCTTGCGTCGGTCGGGTCCAGAGGGGAGAGATCGATCACCAGGACACAGCGGCCGCGCCAACCATCGAAGCGGCCGCCTGCCGCGCCGCCGACGCAGAAGCGCAAGCGGCGCCGCTGGG
>NC_060124.1:288592079-288602079 GCF_021461395.2 Schistocerca americana
CAATCACTCCACCTGCACCCGTTCGTGCCCCACCCCAACCGCCCAACTCGCAACTCCAGCGGATGAACGGCGGACTTTGCTCGCACTCGCAATGTGCAATCCACCCCTATAACGTGCGTTTCATGAAGAGTTATGTCCAATATGCGACATTCCCGCTGTCCATATACATGAGCTGCGAGCTGTACCACGTACGAGCTACAGACGCGATCGCGTTGCTCTCTGTACGAATGCAGATGCTCAGCGGCAGCTAGGAGGCGCTCCATCCATGTCGGTACCGGTGAGCGTTGCACTCGCAGTCGCAAAAACGTACGGCAAGTATATTACTCGGAAGAGTCAATGACAGTCCAAGCCCCCCCTGCGTGGGAAGAGTCTTCCTAGGCCATGACCCACCGGAAGGGCGCAGCGTCCCCCACCCCAGACATGTGACGTCACACTATCGGTATTGACGACTAGACTGATTCCTTATAATCATTTGCCATACACCGGTGGAAGCTGCCGAGACGAGTAACTACGTGGCGGCCTCGCCGTGTCACTAATGTACAGAGATACAACAGTTTCGACTGGAACCGGATGAAACGTATACACGGCGCTGATTAGTAATATATAGAGCCATCAAAATACAGATAATGTATACAACTGTCCGTATACATGCTGAAAGACTCTGCTCACAATCACAACCACACGTCAGCCAGACACTCTTATCACGCACTACTCTCTGCCTGTAACAGGCACAGAGACAATATGTAAGCACCAGCATGGAACAACACCCAGTGCATCCTCTCCGCCACATTAGACAATCCACACTATCATAACCAGACCGGGTGGTCCACTCACAAAACAGAATATCCCACCCTTCCGACAACCACCATTGCTCAGCTAAGCCACCAACACCCACACATGTCCTACACAGGGGTACACCCAACATCACAATACTGCCTCCTGTCACAGCACACAAACAATGGCAGGAATGAAAGACACAGGTCTGCCACAAGCATGGAATCAGAGCGCCGCCTGTCATGAGCCAAAGGTGCACCCTGACATGGCAAATCAGATGATGCCGCAGTCATTTACTTACGATAATCACAATCAACAAACCGGCCCCCCCCCCCCAAAACACCTTTCCTTACAACAATGTGTACCTTAACCTAACCCGTATTGTGCCTTAACCTAACCCGTATTGTGCCTTAACCTAACCCGTATTGTGCCTTAACCTAACCCGTATTGTGCCTTAACCTAACCCGTATTGTGCCTTAACCTAACCCGTATTGTGCCTTAACCTAACCCGTATTGTGCCTTAACCTAACCCGTATTGTGCCTTAACCTAACCCGTATTGTGCCTTAACCTAACCCGTATTGTGCCTTAACCTAACCCGTATTGTGCCTTAACCTAACCCGTATTGTGCCTTAACCTAACCCGTATTGTGCCTGAACCTAACCCGTGTTGCGCCTTAACCTAACCCGTGTTGCGCCTTAACCTAACCCGTGTTGCGCCTTAACCTAACCCGTGTTGCGCCTTAACCTAACCTATGTTGCGCCTTAACCTAACCTATGTTGCGCCTTAACCTAACCTATGTTGCGCCTTAACCTAACCTATGTTGCGCCTTAACCTAACCCATATTGTACCTTAACCTAACCCATATTGTACCTTAACCTAACCCATATTGTACCTTAACCTAACCCATATTGTACCTTAACCTAACCCATATTGTACCTTAACCTAACCCATATTGTACCTTAACCTAACCCATATTGTACCTTAACCTAACCCATATTGTACCTTAACCTAACCCATATTGTACCTTAACCTAACCCATATTGTACCTTAACCTAACCCATATTGTACCTTAACCTAACCCATATTGTGCCTTAACCTAACCCATGTTGCGCCTTAACCTAACCTATGTTGCGCCTTAACCTAACCTATGTTGCGCCTTAACCTAACCTATGTTGCGCCTTAACCTAACCTATGTTGCGCCTTAACCTAACCTATGTTGCGCCTTAACCCAACACACGTTGGGCCTTAACCCAACACACGTTGGGCCTTAACCCAACACACGTTGGGCCTTAACCCAACACACGTTGGGCCTTAACCCAACACACGTTGGGCCTTAACCCAACACACGTTGGGCCTTAACCCAACACACGTTGGGCCTTAACCCAACACACGTTGGGCCTTAACCCAACACACGTTGGGCCTTAACCCAACACACGTTGGGCCTTAACCCAACACACGTTGGGCCTTAACCCAACACACGTTGGGCCTTAACCCAACACACGTTGGGCCTTAACCCAACACACGTTGGGCCTTAACCCGCTCTGTAATTGTCATACGACGCGTTAAATTAGTGTAGTGTTGCCTAACTGCAACCCCCGCAATATAGTTTGCCACTCGCACTGCCCGGTCCCCAGAGTATCGCTTCATGTTAAACACCTTGCAGCTATACACTGTAATGCGGATGGCAGCAGGACGTACATGCTCAATGCCCTTCGCAGTTGTTCATTGGCATTCGCATGGCGAAGCACAGCCTACGTTGTGGTACGGCTTGTGTCAACTGTCCGCTGATGTTGTACGTCCAAATGACACACTGTACTGCACATTGGTCCTCATGTACTGAATGATACATCGTGGTACATGTGTGACCGTACCACGACTGCGCCAACAACGGCGAACCATACGGTCCAAATATTGTGCACTCAGCTACGTGTCGTCTCCCTATAAGAGCTGGATTGCAGTATGGTATGCCGTGGATGGCGATCAGCATGAGCCGTCTGTTGATGTAGTGGCGCGTGTTGTCAGACGTAGTCGTCTCTTCTCACACACCGTGATAGCATGGTGCACTGCGTTCCACATCTGCGACATGCGACAGAGGCCGGTTGACAGTCGTTCGCGCAATGGACATCGCATACGTACGGGGGCCACCTTCCACGTGTTCGCGAAGCGTGCACATGTTGTTGCGTGTATGTGGGCAGACATAGTGTGTCGTGACACCTGACACAGGCATGCAACAATCGTTGAATTTGCAAATGGCGATGGACGTCTACGTTTGCTGGTGACGTTACGCAAATGAACAACTGGTAAACCGTTGTGGTGCGGTTGTTCTCGCTAGAGGTGAATCAGTGATGGCGACGATCGGTTGAGCTACCAACCGGTTGTTTCAGCGATACCCACCATGCCCACGAACGTGAATGGCATGTGGGTGTGAAGCGATACGCGGCGGTGGCTGGGTGGGACCGTCCCCGGCCGGTGAGGGGGGGCCTCCCGGCGTGCTGGCCGCGCGGTGCGTGGGCGCACGCGCTACAGCCGGCTGGTGGGGGCGGCCAGTGGCAGGCGCGCCGGCCGACGGAGGCGGCAGGCGGCGCAGCTGCGCGCCGGCGCACCCTGCACGCGGCGCCGTGCGGCCAAAGTAGGTCCTCGCGGGCCCGGTGCGAAGCGCGGTGGACATCTGCAGTGTGCTGGTCCGATTGAGGACTGTGTGCACTGAGGATGCGCCGCCGCCCGGCGCTCGGCGCCGCGACGCCGTCTGCTGCTCGGTCGCCTCTGCGGTTCTCGCAGGTGGTTTGTATCGCAGCTGTGCGGACGTGTTGGCGCGTGCGCTGTGCTGGGAGAGTTCGCTTCGGCACCCAAGTGGGGCTTTTGTCCTTCTGTGGCGCTGGCGTTGGAGCTGCCGGCCACCGTAGGTGGCGCGTGTTGTCTCCCGCCGGCAATGCCACGACAGCACGCTCCCGGGCCTCTGTCGGCAGCGGCAAGCTCAGTTGGGAGCACGGGTGGTCGCACCTAAAGCGTCTACTCGCCAAACTCCGGGCGATTGCGCCTCTCTCGAACCCGACCAAGTACTTAGGACGGCGCTGCGCGCCGCCGGGACCTGAGAGGGTTTCGAGGTGTATTGTGCAGGGGAGCTCAGCCTCCTCCTGTTTGCAGAATAATTGAGCGGACGCTTGCGTGTTCGCGCGGGCCCCCGGGACACACTCCCGGGCGGCCGGCTGCTCAGCTCTAGTTGATGCAGCTCCCTGGTTGATCCTGCCAGTAGTCATATGCTTGTCTCAAAGATTAAGCCATGCATGTCTCAGTACAAGCCGCATTAAGGTGAAACCGCGAATGGCTCATTAAATCAGTTATGGTTCCTTAGATCGTACCCACGTTACTTGGATAACTGTGGTAATTCTAGAGCTAATACATGCAAACAGAGTCCCGAGTCTGGCGTGAGGTCAGTCGCTTGACGGCGCGTTTCGGCGCGGGCCCGCCCGTTGCCGGCGCGCCGTAAGGCACGGAGGCTCGCACTGGGGCGTATCGCTTTCCAGTCGGGCGTGCCGCGGCAGTCCTCACTCGGGGAAGTGAAGCGTCTCTTACAGCCTCTCCTTCCCAAGTAGCTCTTTCCGCCTTCCCGTGGTGCCAGACGTCAAGCTCGGCATTCTGCCTTGCGTCAAAAGGGAGAGCTGCGACCCAACCCGATGCGAAAGCGAAGGGTGCGTGGCACAGGGGGAGCTGTGTCGAGGGACCGAACACCAGTCCCTTTCTGTTCGCAGGGCACAGACCAGCAGGTGCTCTGCATGCCGGCGACCTCGTTTGTCGGCGTGGGATCACGGCGCGAGTCGGCAAGGGTGCTTCGCCGCGCCCCTGGGTAACCGGGGCGTGTTCTGCCAAACCCAGGTGGTGGTGACATCGCCTGGGCCAGGTTAGATGGGCCCAGACCGCCGAACGACTGGGGGACCGACCCACCACCTGAGTAGGAGTGGGTCCTCGGCCCTCGGGTGGAAACTCGGGCTAGTAGGCGGCGAAGGGCGAGGGGTGCATCCGCCTCTCCGGAGTGCGGGGTGCACTTGCCGAGGAGCGTCGGGTGAAATCGTCGACGACGAGGCCTTCGATGGGGACCAGTGCGCTGGCAACGGCGCGTTGAACCCTGCAGCTCTGGAGTGCCCTTGACCTAGGGGCGAGGTCGGTGGGCGAGCTGCAATAGTCCCCCCCCATGCCAGAGGAGCCGGTCCGGGGCAAGAGACGGGCTCCCACCTTTTTATCACTCGTTAACAAGATGGCTGAAACCGAAGCGAGTGATACGAGTGCGCCTTTACGGGCTTCTATGATGTCTGTACCCTCACCACAGGACGGGATGGGACAGGCAGATGATGAGAGCGTAGTGCAAAGACACGCAAGAATTACCATGCTCTTAGAGCAAAATGTTAAGAATGGTAAAATTAGTCAAGCGGCTCTTAATACGATCAGAAATGAGCTATCGGCATGGGCCATAGCTCATGCAAGACTGGAAGGCCGCGTATTGGAATTAACAAAAGAAAATGAAAGACTAAGAAAACAACCCAGTAAGACTTGGGCGGCTGTGGCTGCACAGGCGCCAGCTAAACAGACCTCAACAAGGGACACAATAGAAAAAGTCGCTAAACGGTCAGACACGGCAGTCTTCTTGAGGACCCTGCCTGGCCAAGATACGAGCGTTAAGAAAATACAGGAGCTGCTAACTAAAACTGTAGACCCAGTGAAGGATAAGATCAAAATCAAAAGAGTAAAACCCAGTAGAAACTCAGTTATTGTGGAAGTCGCTAGTGAGGAGGACAAGGAGAAACTCTTAAACAATCAAAAACTAAATGCAGTTGTTAAGTGCGAACCCCCCAGAAAAAGAAACCCTTTAATAATATTATACGATGTGCCCACGATCATGACTAATGAGGAGCTTCATGAAACAGTTAGATCACAGAATTTTGAAGATATCAATGAGCAAGAATTTAAAAATTCTTTTAAGCTGAAGTTCAAAACAGGACCTCGAGATCGCGATGTGGTACATCACGTGGCCGAGGTCTCGGCACAATTATGGAAAAAAATAAGATCAATGGGCAGATTATATGTAGGCTTTCATGCCATTAACACAAGGGATTATATCGTGGTACCTCGCTGCCACAACTGCGGCGACCTGGACCACATTCTGAGGCACTGTACCAGGGGGTCGGCCTGCTCCAGATGCGGTGAAAGTGGTCACAACCGCAAGGAATGCAGAACGACAGGGGTCTGCATTCCGTGTAAAAATCGGGGGAAGAAATCCTGTGGTGCCACGGGACGGAACTGCCCCACTTACCGGATGCTTGAACAACGCCTGATCTCAAGAATCGACTATGGCTGAGCAGAGCACAGCTAACAGGATGCTCAAACACAAGTCCCCGAGTAAGAGAAGGAGGGATGCTGTGAGAGCTAATAAATTTAAAGAATTTCTAAGGTCGCTTTCGGGCACCTTATGCATCACAACAGTTGAGAAGGAAATACAAACAGATCCCTTTATGGTGGACAGAGGCATACAAACCGATCCTCCGGACAGAAACACAGCTCCCCCTCCCCTAAATCGGGGAGAAAGGCCGAACAACAACATCCAACGGCAGAAGCATCCTGTAGTGGTAGCGGCCTCCCGGGCCCCCACGCAAAAAGTTGAACAAACTAAAAAACCTCTTCAAGAAAGTACAGTCACCAGCACCAACCCAACTGAGGCAGAAACTCCAGTAATCAGGCTACCGCCTGTAGATCCGATCAGGGTGTATCCCAATTTAGAATTCACCATGCAATTGGCAAGATTGGAGCAGCCGGCTATCCTGACCACTGCCTTACGACATGTGGTCCGGGTAGGACACGAAGACGGAAGAAAGGTCACCTTCTCGGTAATGGAGGCTGTGGACAGGATACAATTAAAGTCAGTGAATCTTCCCACCGACTTCGGGGCCCTGCGGGACTTACTTAAGAAAGTGTTCGACAGACGTGGGGAGAAATTTGACTTGAATGACATCTATACTCAATCAGTCCTAGCTCATGGGCGAATCGCCTTTGATTGGAGCAAGACATGGCCTGATGACAGATTACATACTTACTTCCCATAATGACAAAACTAACTGTTGGACAGTTGAATACGCATAACAGCAGACTCGTGATGCAGGAGCTCCGAAGAGAGGTGGAGGAGAAGAGGCTTGACGTACTCTGCTTGCAGGAGCCGTACTCTCAAGCTGGAAAACTCTCATTTGCAGCCGCTACATGGCAGATAGCTTGTAACGGGGAAGCCCCCAAAGCGGCAATTATCATTACCAATCAGTCCATACGAGCAACAACACTTGAACAATTTTCCACCACTCATTGCAACGTCGTGGAGGTACAGGCTCCCATGGGAATTATAACTTTTATAAACATGTATTTCCAATACGGGGATAATATCGAACAACATCTGGATCACCTGACCAGAGTAGCCACGGCGTTGCGAGGTCGCAAGCTGATAATAACAGCAGATATAAATGCAAAATCCCCCCTGTGGTACAGTGGCACAAGAGATGAAAATGGAGAAAAAGTAGAGGAAATGATTATGGCTCTGCAACTTGTTGTTGCAAATAGACCTGGCAACCCTCCCACTTATGCAGCGGGAGGGGGGCGCGGCACTAATATAGATGTAACGTTAGTTACACCAAATTCTGCTAACATCATTCAGAACTGGGAAGTAAAGGAGAATGCGACAACAAGCGACCATAATCTAATAATGTTCAGCTTAGGAAACGGAGGCTGTCACTGGGCCACAGGGTGGGAGTTGCAACTGAACTTCAAGAGAGCGGACTGGGAGAGACTAGCGAGAGAGTGCGACATACCTCCATTGCCTGAAGGTGAAGCACGACAGGACCTGGACATAGACAAGCGGGCCGAAGAACTGGTAGACGCAATAACCAGAGCGGTCAAGGCAGCTGTTCCAACCAGGAGGAGAGCCATGGCGGCCTCCCCGTCACCATGGTCAGCTGAACTTCAGGAAATGCGTCAGTCTGTCAGAAGGCTGAGGAGGCACTACCAGCGCAGTGTCGTCTGGTGGGAAAAACAGCGATGGTTACAGCTATACCGGGAGGCAAAAGACGTATTTCAAAAAGAACTAAAAGAAGTCAGGCTACGTAGCTGGGAAAGGTTTGTGATGGACCAGCTGGCCATGGACCCATGGGGAATACCCTATAAATTAGTGAGGGAAAAGATCCGGTCCCCAATGATGTTATCAACAGTTAGACGCGGGGATGGGATGACAGAGTCTTGGCAGGAGACTGCCGAGGTTCTTCTCCGGTCCCTGCTGCCTGATGACGATGAGGCCAGCGACACAGAGGGACAGTCCCAGCTACGAAACCAAGATATGGACAGAGTTGATAACGACAGAGCGGTCTACCCCTTCTCTGAGGAGGAGGTGGCTGGCCATATTAAAGCAATGAAAACTGGAAAAGCCCCCGGCCCAGACGGCATTGTGGCGGAGGTGGTGCAGTTCCTGGCACCTCAACTGGTGGCACCATTAACCCAGTTATACAATGAATGCCTAAGACAAGAAAAATTTCCGAAAATCTGGAAAGAGGCAAATGTTGTTATAATAAAAAAGGGACCCAACAAGGACCCAGCGGATGTTAAGTCGTATAGGCCAATTTGCCTATTGAACATCCTTGGGAAATTATTTGAGAAACTGCTAGCTGACAGATTGACTGCACACCGAGTGCTGTGTGGGATGAGTGGCAGGCAGTTCGGCTTCAGGCCGGGCAGATCGGCAACTGATGCGATCGCTCTGGCGGCCGAGGTCTGCGACTCTACCCCATACAAGTACGTTGTTGGCATCATGGTTGACATCAGTGGCGCCTTTGACAACCTGTGGTGGCCTTCGCTCTTCTCCTGCTTGCGGGAGAAAGAGTGTCCAGGGTCGCTATATGGTTGCCTGAGGAGCTATTGTGAAGGGCGGGAGGTCTGGCTATCATCCCCTAGCGGCAGAGTAGGAAAATCCATAACTAAAGGATGTCCCCAGGGCTCCGTACTAGGTCCCCTGTTCTGGGACATCCATATGGAACCACTTTTGGACAAATTAGAACAGAGTGAAGATGTGCTAGAGGTGATAGCCTACGCGGATGACCTCCTCTTGCTGGTCGGCGGCCGAAGCCGCGAAGACATCGAACCAAAAATAGACAGAGCGATGACCGAATTACAACTGTGGTGCACAAATACTAAGATGACGATCTCACCGACCAAATCGACTTACTTATTACTGAAAGGACAGCTGGCGAGGAACCCTACAGTCAGAATAGGAGGCTCACCAGTAATAAGACGACAAGAGACTCGCTACCTAGGCGTCATCATTGATGAAAGGTGGAACTTTGGAAAGCACATTGAGTCCGTATCCCAAAAAGCATTACAATTATTAAACAATCTCATATCAATCGGTCATAAACGATTTCATCTTCCACCTCACCTAATCAAGTTGTATCATAACAGTATATTAGCATCAGTAGTGGGTTACGGATCGGGAGTCTGGGCACATAGGCTCACAAGGGTGATGCCTGCCATGGCAGTGAGAAGAGTACAGAGAAACATGCTTCTAAGATCCATAGGGGCGTATAGAACTTCTCCAGGAAGTGCACTCTTAGTAATAATGGGGCTCTGTCCTTTAGATATCAAAATTCGTGAACAAGCGGCTTGGTACTGGGTCAAAAAGGGGAACAACGTGAAAACAGAAAACATCATGGGAATACCGGTAATAGATAAGAAAGAAATACGTAGAAAGGGCGAGGAATTATGGCAAAGGTCTTGGGAAACAGATGAAACAGGCAGAAGAACCTTTGAGTTCTTGCCAGACGTAAAAGAAAGGTTGGGGATAAAGTACTTTGAGCCAACGCGGGGTTTAATACACTTTCTCACTGGTCATGGGCCCTACCCGACATACTTGTGTCGGTTTGGGAAAAAGGCTACACCCGAGTGTGACTGTGGTGCTTCGGAGGGCACTCCCGACCATGTGGTTTATGAGAGCCCCCTTTTCGATGATGTAGCAATGACGCTGAGACAACAACTTCCGCACAATAATACATACGACCTATTAAGACAAAAAGAAACTTTCGAAACTTTAAACAAATTGGCAGACGAGGTTTCACGGAAAGTATTAACGGCATATCTGAGTGATTTACACGTTTAGGACAATTACCAAATGTGTCCCACTAGGGGATACATGAGGGTAGTTCACGATTA
>NC_060124.1:288607079-288619579 GCF_021461395.2 Schistocerca americana
GAATCCGGTTCCTATTCCGGAACCCGGCAGCGGAACCGATACAAGTCGGGCCCCTCTTTTAGAGATGCTCGTCGGGGTAACCCAAAAGGACCCGGAGACGCCGTCGGGAGATCGGGGAAGAGTTTTCTTTTCTGCATGAGCGTTCGAGTTCCCTGGAATCCTCTAGCAGGGAGATAGGGTTTGGAACGCGAAGAGCACCGCAGTTGCGGCGGTGTCCCGATCTTCCCCTCGGACCTTGAAAATCCGGGAGAGGGCCACGTGGAGGTGTCGCGCCGGTTCGTACCCATATCCGCAGCAGGTCTCCAAGGTGAAGAGCCTCTAGTCGATAGAATAATGTAGGTAAGGGAAGTCGGCAAATTGGATCCGTAACTTCGGGATAAGGATTGGCTCTGAGGATCGGGGCGTGTCGGGCTTGGTCGGGAAGTGGGTCAGCGCTAACGTGCCGGGCCTGGGCGAGGTGAGTGCCGTAGGGGTGCCGGTAAGTGCGGGCGTTTAGCGCGGGCGTGGTCTGCTCTCGCCGTTGGTTGGCCTCGTGCTGGCCGGCGGTGCAGGATGCGCGCGCCTGCGCGGCGTTCGCGCCCCGGTGCTTCAACCTGCGTGCAGGATCCGAGCTCGGTCCCGTGCCTTGGCCTCCCACGGATCTTCCTTGCTGCGAGGCCGCGTCCGCCTTAGCGTGCTCCTCCGGGGGCGCGCGGGTGCGCGGATTCTCTTCGGCCGCCATTCAACGATCAACTCAGAACTGGCACGGACTGGGGGAATCCGACTGTCTAATTAAAACAAAGCATTGCGATGGCCCTAGCGGGTGTTGACGCAATGTGATTTCTGCCCAGTGCTCTGAATGTCAACGTGAAGAAATTCAAGCAAGCGCGGGTAAACGGCGGGAGTAACTATGACTCTCTGTGGAGCCCCACCTCCGAACACCTGAGGGCATCCGCAAGCCTGACGTGGTGGCGGTCAAAGACGGCATCGCCCGCGTGGTCGACGCCCAGATAGTCGGAGACCACCTCCGGCTCGACTGGTGTCACTCCCAGAAGGCGGCCTACTATGACACGCCGTCCATCCGGCGTGCCATCTCCAACCTGCACCGTGACGTTGAAGAGGTGATTGTGTCCACCGCGACGTTGAACTGGAGGGGTGTATGGTCTCCAGCGTCGGCGAGGGATCTCGCCGCCTTAGGCTTCCGACCCCGAGAACTGGCGGTGCTGAGCACAAGAACACTACAGAGCTGCTGCAAAAGTTACAAGATTTTCGAGCGTATGACGGCTCCTAGCCCGAAGCAGCGTGTCGGCGTCGGCTAGGCTGCTGGGTATTTTTCTTCGCCTTGACTCCTGGGGCCTATCCACAGGAGGAATAAACCGTCTTTGTTCTTTCTTCTTTGTGTCTTTATTTTTGTGTTTTTTGTTGTTGTTCTTCCGCACTGATATATATGTATATGTGTATGTTAGTTTTATACCTGTATCTTGTGGTACCGCCCTGTAAGTCCCCACCTCGGTGGCGGACATGGCGTCAAACACCTGCCACGTACTATATATGTATATATTTTGTGTTATTCAAATTATTTTGAATAAAGACGGCTGTTGATAGCCAAATGCCTCGTCATCTAATTAGTGACGCGCATGAATGGATTAACGAGATTCCCGCTGTCCCTATCTACCCCCTGGGAAAGCGGTCTGCGTGGCGCCACCCGGGGGAGGTGTGTTGCCTCCCGATAACTGGGTTAAAACCGCCAGGAGACCCTCTGATTCCCTGAAAGTATTGTCTTCAGCAGGGCTCAGAGGAACCTGAGTGGGGCGGGGACCGTAATGTCCTATCCCGTGGCCTTGACGTGGCCCTGGGGCTCAGTACCCCCACAAGATGGGGTGAAGCTAACACGGGAAGGGCCGTCCATGCATGACGTTAAAAGGCTAGCCCTTAACTGGGTGCAACCCACACTGGTCCGCACTGGCCCACCGTGAATTATCATAAGCGGTGGGTGAGACATGGTCGGTCATGATCCCCCAGTACGTGTGGAGACCCTCCGGGGAACGTAACTCGGGTTTGAGTGCCGCACCGTCTCGTTGATGTAAAACTCCACATATAAGACCCGGACTGACTCCTTTAACACCTTCCGGGCTGCGTCGATAGGTGTGGGTTGTTGTGTGTCAAGGTAGGACGTAAAACTCCCGTCCTGGCAGGACGTTAAATGCCCCCAACCCAAGCGAAAGCAAAGGGTGCATGGCGCAGGGGAAGCTGCGTTACGGGAGACACAACAACTGTCTCCCTTGAGTTGAGCGCGGTGGATGGGCGAGGGTATGAGGGTAAGTCTCACGACGATCCCGGAACCCTGCGGTCCTTCTGCCGCAGTTCCTCACGTCCTGGACGACGTTAAAAGTCCCCCAACCCACGGCGAAAGCAAAGGGTGCATGGCGCAGGGGGTGCTGCGTCAATGGGGACACAACACCTGTTCCCAAAACACAGTGCGTCGAACATCTTGCGCACTGATTCCGACGGTCTTGTTCGCCGGGGTGGGACTCCGGCCTGAGCCGTCAAGTGTCCTTCGCCGTGTCTCTGGATTTCCGAGACATGATCTGCCAAGCCGGGGTGTGGTGACATGTCCCCGGCTAGGTTAGCTGGGTCCAGACCCCTGAAAGTCTGGGTGACCGACCCGGCACCTGAGTAGGGCCGGGTCCTTGGCCTTGAGTGGGAGCTCGGCCTAGTAAGGGGCGAAGGACGGAAGGTGAATCCGCCTTCCCGGAGTGCGGGGGGCACTTGCCGGGGAGGGAGGGATGAAAACTGCGATGGCAAGGCCGTCGAAGAGGACGAGTGTGTTGGAAACGGCACGTTCAACCTAGCAGCTCTCTTGCGCCCTTGGTCCAGGGGCGGGACCGGTGGGTGAGCTGCCATTAGCCCCCCCCCATGCCAGAGGTGCCGGTCGGGGGTAACAGACGGGCCCCAATTTTTTTTCACTCTTCTTGGCAATATGGCAGAACAAACGGAGAGTGAATCGGCGCTTTCGGAGCATGATGCTCCAATTGATGAGAGAAGTTTAAATCAGACAGTTATGGAGAGGCACGCCTCCTTCCTCCGATTATTAGATCGGAGTGTGCGGCATGGGAAAATAAATGCCGATCAGATTAGGGCTTTGAAAGAGGATATAGCAAATTGGGCTCTTGCCCATGCTAAATTAGAAGGACAGTACGCGGAAGTGAAAGCTGAAAATGAGCGGCTCCGCAATGAATTACAGAAACCGCAAAGGTCGTATGCTGCAGTAGCAGCAGCGGCTCAACCTAAAAAGACAGTTCAAGAGACTATAAGGCAGAACATCGAGAAAACTGTACCAACCATTTTTGTCAAACCGAAAAAAGGCGAAGACGTTAAGAAGGCCAAGGAGCAGTTTGAGAAAAGCATAAATCCAAGAACAGATAAGATCAAAATTAATCAAGTCAGAACGACCAAAAACATTTTAATAGTTGAATTAGCCTCAACTGAGGACTGTGACAAATTATTAGCAAACAAAAAATTAAATGACTCCTTTGTTTGTGAGAAACCAAAGAAACGAAGACCACTAATGATGATGTACGACGTCCCGACGTACATGTCGCAGGACGACGTCATCAATTGTGCATATGAACAAAATTTTGAGGAAATGATGACAAAAGAAGAGTTTATTGAGAAATTTAAGTTACGATTCAAAACAGGGCCACGGGATCGACCCACGGTGCATCATGCCGTAGAGGTGGCACCTGATCTCAGAAAACTGATAGTCAAAACAAACAAATTATATATAGGATACACAGCGATATCAGTTAAAGACTATACAGCACTGGCAAAATGTACAAAATGCCAGGATTATGGCCATGTGGCCAAATACTGTAATTTTCAGAACTCAGTTTGTGGAAAATGCGGGGAAGATGGCCATGACAAAAAATCATGTGACAAACGAGAAATATGCATCCCATGTAGGTACAGAAAGAGGATCTGTCACTCCCCAGGACGGGAGTGTATGACCTACAAGTTGTTACTCCAAAGATTGATTCAAAGGACTGACTATGGCGACTAGCCGAAAAGTCCAGAAACGTAAGTCACCCAGCAAAGTAGCACGGGATACAGAAAGATGGAGAAGGTGGAGGTCACAATCATCTTTGGATGAAGATGACGCAAGTAACGATTCTTACTTTGTTCCAGTTCCTGCCGTGCAGCCGGAGATGGTAGACTTCTCCTGTCAGGTCGGGTCCTTTCTGGCCGACAGGAGGGGGGTCTCGGTCGCGGCGGCGGAGTCGGGCGGGGCGGCGGACTTCTCCTGCCAGGTCGGGGGCTTCCTGGCCTCAAGGGGGAGGATATCGGCGTCTGGCACCGGCTCGGCTGCTGGACACACTGCAGAGAAGACATATAAATCACTAACAAATTTGTGTTTAGACAAAACTGTAACTGGTGATGGCACAGAAAATTTGTCAAAGGACTCTGTAGAACAAGTAGAACTGGAAACCTTGAAAGTAGAAGTAACTGGTGGTGGCAAGGTGAAAGAGAAAATGGACCCAATAGATGTAGACACCTCTGTGAGAAAAAGGACTTATAATAATTGTCCCCCTGGGAATACATATGGTATATGTGAGGAGTCATTAAGACTGTCACGATTAGAAGATCCAGCGATCTTGATGGTGGCTCTTAGGCAGCTGGTGAGGACCGGGTATCCCAGAGGAAGAAAGATAACATTCCCTGCTCTGGAGGATGCTGATTGCATCCAGCTCGCCGCAGTAAATATACCTCTGGATTTCAAAGAATTAGAGGAACTTATATCGAAAGTTTTTGTTCGAAGGGGCAGGGTTTTTGACCTAAAGAAGATATATAATGATATGGTAATGATGTATGGCAGGATCGCTTTTGATCCTGCCCAAACTTGGCCAAATAGCCATTTCTATACAAGGTATCCTGATGCACTTTAGAGTGTTTCAGGTAAATGCAATGAGAAGTCAGTTAGTCTTACACGAATTAAGAAGACTAACAGAGGAATATAAAGTAGACATTGTATTAATACAAGAACCATACTCCGTCTCGGGAGGGGTCCCTGGCTTTCCCGTTAACGCACAGGTGATTGCCTCAGGCCAGCAACCAATGACCTCAATCATAATATTAAGTAATTTAATTAAAACAACTGTAATTACTCAATTATGTACTACACATCTCACGGTTGTAGAAGTAAATCTAAAAGGACACAGTTTGTATCTAATGAATCTGTATTGTCAGTATAGACATGATATTGACACTTACCTGAGACAATTGCGGACAGCAATAAGAACCTTACAAGACAAGCCTATGATAATATCAATGGATGCAAATGCGAAATCGCCGCTCTGGCACAGCCCGGTACAAGACCACAGAGGAATCGAACTAGAAGATTTAATCATGGAACACAATTTGAATGTTGCGAATCTCCCCGGCAACCCTCCAACTTATAGGAGCCGAGCCGGGGCAGCATCTTTTATTGACATCACTTTAACCTCAATGGACATTGCAAATAAAATTTTGAACTGGAAAATATACGACGGCATAACTACGAGTGATCATAATGTCATTGAATTTGAAATATCTGTGGAGGAGGACCGGGTGCCTGCAGAGTGGACAATGCGTTATGACTACGGGAGAGCCAACTGGGGCCTTCTGGAGGCGGAGTTCGATCCTCCAGAGCTCGGAATTGAATTTAACGTGGAAGAGGCAGTAGAGGCCCTAACTACCTCTATAAAGACGGCTATCGCCGTAGCGATACCAGTGAAAAGACGTCTCATTCGGAAAGCGACTGCGCCATGGACTCCGGAGCTGTCACGGCTCAGGCAGTCTATGCGTAGAGCACGCAGGAACTATCAAAGGGCTTTTGCCCAAGCAGAAAGACAATTCCATCTTACCATATACAGAAGACAGAAGAGGGTCTTTAAGGACACCCTAAATCAACATAGACAGCAGAGTTGGGAGGACTTCGTAAAGGAACATCTAACCCTGGACCCTTGGGGCATGCCCTACAAAATCGTGAGGGAGAAAATACACTCCCCAATGCAGCTCTCCACAATCAAAAAGGAGGATACTGACGACATGACAATTGACTGGAGACAAACTGCTGAGGAGTTACTTCGAGTGCTCCTACCGGACGACCGACCTGATTTGGACACTGAGCTGCAGAGGGAGATACGTCAGCAAGACCAAATAGAATACAATAATAATCTACAAGTCTACCCCTTCTCGCAAGAGGAGGTGGTACAAGCAATAAAATCCTTCGCGAGGCGGAAAGCCCCAGGGCCAGATGGTATACCGGCAGAAGTACTGCAGTGCATAGCACAAAAGTTGGCACCAAGTCTTGCCAAAATTTACAACAGATGTTTGGAATTGCGGAGCTTCCCAACATGCTGGAAAACAGCAGAAGTAGTCATAATCAAGAAGGGCCAAGATAAGGACCCTACACTAGCAAAGTCCTATAGGCCCATCTGTTTACTTGACGTTTTGGGAAAGACCTTTGAAAAGCTTCTGATGTCTAGACTGTCTAGCCACAGGCTTCTTCGTGGTATGAGTGAATTGCAATACGGTTTCAGAAAGGGCAAGTCTACATCTGATGCCATAAATAAAGTTGCAAGTATTGTGCACTTGTCCACGAAGAAATATGTCCTGGGCATCATGGTGGATATTTCCGGCGCCTTCGACAACCTGTGGTGGCCGGCGCTCTTTTCCCAGTTACGGGAGATGGAGTGTCCAGGGGCGCTATACGGTTGCCTGAGGGACTACTGTCGGAAAAGAGTTGCGAAAATCACGGCTCCTGGTGCCGTGATGTTGAAAGACATCTCAAAGGGCTGCCCGCAGGGCTCTGTGTGTGGCCCCGTGTTTTGGGATGCAAACATGGACCCCCTGCTGACAACTTTGGATGGGAACGACACGGTACTGGGAGCGGTGGCGTATGCAGACGATCTTTTCATCATGGTCGAAGGAGATAGTCGTGCTGAAATAGAGAATAAAACAGTACAAGCATCTGAGATCTTAATGCAATGGTGCCAAAAGTCAAAACTACAAGTTGCACCACATAAATCAAATTACATTCTTTTAAAAGGAAAGCTGGCCCGTGATCCAGTCGTGCGGCTGGACAATAGACTAGTTGCGAGATCTAGGTCTGCAAGATACTTGGGCGTCCTCATGGATGAGGCGTGGAGCTATGCTCCGCACATCGACCATGTGGCTACCAAATCCCTCACAATATTCAACAAACTGATCAGTATTGCTCAAAGACGTTTCCATTTGCCCCCTGGGGCAACTAAAATGTACAATAATTGTATACTGATACCAGTTGTGGGGTATGGTTCCAGCGCGTGGGCGCACAGGCTCACTCAGGTGAAACCAGCACGTGTCATTAGACGAATACAGCGGAATGTAATCATGCGGTGTGTTGGTGCTTTCAGCACCACACCAACGGACGCTTTGTTTGTAATAATGGGACTTCACCCGCTGGATTTAATGATTAGACAACATGCAGCAATACACTGGATCCAAAAGCGGGAATACGAAAAAGTAACAGCACTTATAGGAGAGCACATGAATAATATCAAGCAGATTAGGGAAAAAATTACAGATATCTGGCAAGAGCAGTGGCAGTCCTCAGACACTGGGAGAAGGGTCTTCGACTTCTTTCCCAGTGTCCGCGAGAGGCTTAAGATGAAACATCTAACAATAACACTTGGAGTGGTACACTTTTTATCCGGGCATGGCCCATATCCAACATATTTACACAGAATTGGCAGTATGCAGTCGCCTGAGTGTGTCTGTGGCGCTCCTGTGGGGACGCCCGAGCACGTAGTTCTGGAATGCCCGGAATTCGACCCAGTTGCCAATGAGGCAAGACGGGAATTGCGGAACACACCGCTCATGGAGATACTCAGAAGCCCAGAAAGATTTAATGTATTCCAACAACTAGTCGATCAGGTTTCTAAATTTGCAAAACTGATATTTGTGCGCAACGACGCAAATTAGAAGAGAGAAAAGCTGTACTCCTCAGCCAAGTCTGAGGAGTAATGTGCATCAAATTATAGACAAAAACCAAGAGAAGACATAGGAAGGGAGGGCCGCTGGCCATAGTGATGTGGATGTCCATGCCACTATGGACGGGCGACCTCTGTCCGCCTTGCTCCTACGGGGCAGAAAGAAATATTGCGGACAGCGAAGAGGGCAAGATGGACGAAGAAGGGAAGGCTCCCCAATCTATGGAAACATAGATGAGAGGGATGCCTTGGGGTTGTACCAAGCGTGTGTTCCGCCTTCTCGCTTGTCCGAACGTCAAACCAATAATAAATAAAACTACCGACTAGACTATAAAACCAAATGAGACATTGTAAATAACTCCATGCACGTGTAATAATTGTGTTTGCTGTTAATTTAGCGCAGAAGAGCGCGTTTTCATTTTTGTAAATTGTAGTAGAGTAGTTATTTTCCTTTCATGTAGAATCGTAGAATTAAAGGGTGGTGGAGGGATGTAAAAATAAATGCAAATAAATGCAGTGGTTTCTAGGTAGTAGAAGCCGGCCCACCTCCTCGTGGTAGGGACGGAAACGCTCCTGGTATCCCGGAGCGGCTAAGTGGCCGGAAGAAATAACAATTGTTAATTACAGTAGAACTAACAGTTATGTAAATCACTGTAAATGTAATAACGTAGAATTGTTTAGTTATCACTACCCACTTAGGTTAACTAGATAGTGGGTAAATGTAAGTTAACAATAAATGTAAAAAAAAAAAAAAAAAAAAAAAAAAAAAAAAAAAAATGTCCCTATCTACCGCATTTGCTGGGGAGGGATCGCGGCCTGAGCCGGCAAAGGCTCATCGCCGTGAACGGGAAGTCCCGGACATGTTCCGCCAAGCCAGGGCGTGGTGACATGTCCCTGGCTAGGTTAGATGGGGCCAGACCCCCGAACGTCTGGGGGACCGACCCAGCACCTGGGTAGGACTGGGTCCCTGGCCGTAAGGTGGAAACTCGGCCTAGTAGGGGGCGAAGGCCGAGAGGTGAATCCGCCTCTCCGGAATGCGGTGGGCATTTGCCGGGGAGGGACGGGTGAAATCTTCAGTGATGCGGTCGTGGAAGGGGACTAGTGAGCTGGAAACGGCTCGCTAAACCCAGCAGCTCAAAATGCTCTTGGTCAAGGGGCGGGACTGGTGAGCGAGCTGCACAATAGCCCCCCCCCCCATGCCAGAGGTGCCGGTCGGGGGAAACAGACGGGCCCCATTTTCTTTTTTCACTCTCTAAACATGGCTGAGCAAACAGAGGGTGAAATGGCGCTTTCGGAGCAGGAAGCTCCTATCGATGTGAATGCAGAACAGACTGTGATTGAAAGACATGCACGCTTTTTAAGGTTGCTTGACCGAAGTGTTAAGCATGGAAAGATCACTGCTGATCAAATCAGGGTGATTAAAGAAGACATTGCGAACTGGGCCCTGGCTCATGCCAAACTAGAGGGTCAGTACGCAGAGGTAAAGGCGGAAAATGAACGCCTGCGCAAAGAGCAACAGAGACCACAAAAGACTTATGCAGCTGCGTTAGCGGCAGCACCGGCAATTAAAAGAACAGTCCAGGAGACTATAAAACAAAATGTAGAAAAATCAGTCCCAACTCTTTTTATAAAACCAAAAAAGGGTGAGGATGTTAAAAAGGCCAAAGAAAAATTCGAACAGAGCATAAACCCGCGTGTAGACAAGATTAAAATTAACAATATAAGAACAACAAAAAATGTACTAATTGTAGAAGTGGCCTCAACTGAGGATAGCGACAAAATAATGAACAACCAGAAACTAAGAGAGTCATTTATATGTGAGAAACCACGCAAACGTCGCCCCCTAATGATGATGTACGACGTACCGTCGTACATGTCTCAGGACGATGTAACGGATTGTTTATACGCACAGAATTTTGAGGAAAAAATGACTCGTGAGGAGTTTAACGAGCAGTTAAAAATACGATTTAAAGCAGGTCCTCGTGACCGAAATACGGTACACTACGCAATTGAGGTTGCACCTGCACTGAGAAAGCAGATAATAGTGACAAATAGGCTATATATTGGTTATAATGCAATTTCAGTGAAAGATTATACGGCCTTAGCAAAGTGCTCTAAGTGCCAAGACTACGGCCATGTTGCTAAATACTGTAACTTTTTGAAGCCCGTGTGTGGAAACTGCGGGTGTGACACCCATGACAAAAAGAATTGCACAAAAGATACTCCACTGTGTATCCCATGCAGATATCGAAAGCGAACATGTAACACTCCTGGTAAGGAGTGTTTGACTTACAAGTTACTTCTCCAGCGACTAATCCAGAGGACCGACTATGGCGACACGCTATAAGGTCACTCGAAGAAAGTCGCCAAGTAAAACATTGAGAGATGCGGGAAGGTGGAGGAAATTACAAGAGTCACTGTCCTCTTTGGATGGTGAGCAAGAGGAGGAAATAGCTAATGTTTATTCTGTTCCAGTGCCAACTGTACAACCGGAGATAGCGGACTTCTCGTGCCAGGTCGGAGGTTCCCCGGCCTGCCGGGGGAGTCTTCCAGGTTCGATGGTGGTGGAGGCGACTGGGCTGGCGGGTCTCACCTCCCCGGGTGGGGACAGCTCCTCGCGGAGGGAGGGGGAGATCTATGCTGTGCCGGTGCCTGAAGTGCAGCCCGAGACGGAGGACTTCTCCTGTCAGGTCGGGTCCTTCCTGGCCTCCAGGGGCGGCCTTCCGGAGTCACTGGGACCGTCGGCGGCCATGGCGGTGGGTTCCGCTTCTCGTCGAGATGGGGCGGAGCCGTCGGCGTCTGCGTCTGATGGTCCTGCAAAGGGAACAGATAAAGAGACTGCAGACTTGATTAAAGTAGCCACGTCTGTAAATAAATTAACCTTTGGTGATGGTGTAAAAATGGATGAAGTAGATGAGACTGTAGACTTGATCAAAGTAGTTATATCTGTAAATAAAATAACTCTGGGTGATAGTGTAAATGTAGATGATGTAGAGGTAGACACTCAAGAACAGAAACGATCTTTTAACAATTGTCCGCCTGGAAATACATACCTAATATGTGAGGAGACTCTGCGGTTGTCTAGGTTGGAAAACTCACAGACTCTTAACGCCGCACTGAGGCAGCTGGTCCGAGCTGGGCATCCCCGTGGAAATAAAATTACATTTCCAACTCTGGAGGATGCAGACTGTATAGAACTTGTTGCTTTAAACATTCCCACAGAATACGATAAACTATCTGATCTGGTTTCGAAAGTTTACATCCGGAGGGGTAGGAAATTTGATTTAAATAAAGTTTACGAAGATATGGTTAGAATGCACGGCAGAATCGCTTTTGATCCTGCCCAGGCTTGGCCTGCAAGCCACTTTTACACCAGATTCCCATGACTAGAATAAATTGTTTGCAGATAAATACAATGCGGAGCTCACTGGTTACTCAGGAGCTCTGCAAATTGGCTGAAGAAAGGCATACTGACATCTTATTAATACAAGAGCCGTACTCTGCCTCAGGCAGGGTCCCGGGCCTCCCTGGAACAGCTCAGGTGATCTCGATCGGTCAAAATCCAATGTCAGTCATTGTTATAATAAACAAGTTAATCAAAACTACCGTTCTAACACAGTTTTGTAATACACATGTGACTGTAATCGAGATAAATTATTGTAATACACACTGGTTCTTCATAAATGTTTACTGTCAATACAGAGACCAAATACAAATATACCTGAGGCATTTGACAACTGTTTTGCGTGCCCTGGCTGGCAGACCACTCATTATTACAATGGATAGTAATGCAAAATCCCCTCTCTGGCACAGTGGAGCCCAGGACCAAAGAGGAATTGCGCTCGAGGATTTCATAATGGAACATCAATTACATGTAATAAACCTCCCTGGCAACCCTCCTACCTATAGGAGTCGAGCTGGGGCAGCATCTCACATAGATGTGACGCTGAGTTCAGTTAACGTAGCAAATAATATTCAGAGTTGGAAAGTTCTAGAAAATCTCACAACAAGTGACCATAACATAATTGAATTTTCAGTCGCACTACTTGCGGAACACGTGCCAGAGGGGTGGTCAACGCAATATGATTATGGGAGAGCCGATTGGGGCCTGCTGGAGGCAGAGTTCAATCCTCCAGAGTTGGAAGATGGCCCGTTTAACGTGGAAGAGGCTGTTGAGGCCTTGATTGTCTCTATAAAGGCGGCAGTGGCCGCAGCGATACCGACGCGAAGACGTCTCATACGCGAAACGACCTCTCCATGGACTCCGGAGCTCACTCGGCTCAGGCAGTCTATGAGAAGGGCACGGCGCAGCTATCAGGCGTCTTTCACCCGGGACGAAAGGCAATACCATCTTGCCTTGTACAGGAGACGGAAATGGATTTTCAAAGAAACCCTAAGGCAACATCGCCAGCGAAGTTGGGAGGACTTTGTAAAGTCTCATCTTACCCTAGACCCATGGGGTATCCCATATAAAATGGTGAGAGAGAAGATACATTCCCCAATGCATCTCTC
>NC_060124.1:288629579-288639579 GCF_021461395.2 Schistocerca americana
TGAAGAGTTATGTCCAACATGCGACATTCCCGCTGTCCATATACATGAGCTGCGAGCTGTACCACGTACGAGCTACAGACGCGATCGCGTTGCTCTCTGTACGAATGCAGATGCTCAGCGGCAGCTAGGAGGCGCTCCATCCATGTCGGTACCGGTGAGCGTTGCACTCGCAGTCGCAAAAACGTACGGCAAGTATATTACTCGGAAGAGTCAATGACAGTCCAAGCCCCCCCTGCGTGGGAAGAGTCTTCCTAGGCCATGACCCACCGGAAGGGCGCAGCGTCCCCCACCCCAGACATGTGACGTCACACTATCGGTATTGACGACTAGACTGATTCCTTATAATCATTTGCCATACACCGGTGGAAGCTGCCGAGACGAGTAACTACGTGGCGGCCTCGCCGTGTCACTAATGTACAGAGATACAACAGTTTCGACTGGAACCGGATGAAACGTATACACGGCGCTGATTAGTAATAGATAGAGCCATCAAAATACAGATAATGTATACAACTGTCCGTATACATGCTGAAAGACTCTGCTCACAATCACAACCACACGTCAGCCAGACACTCTTATCACGCACTACTCTCTGCCTGTAACAGGCACAGAGACAATATGTAAGCACCAGCATGGAACAACACCCAGTGCATCCTCTCCGCCACATTAGACAATCCACACTATCATAACCAGACCGGGAGGTCCACTCACAAAACAGAATATCCCACCCTTCCGACAACCACCATTGCTCAGCTAAGCCACCAACACCCACACATGTCCTACACAGGGGTACACCCAACATCACAATACTGCCTCCTGTCACAGCACACAAACAATGGCAGGAATGAAAGACACAGGTCTGCCACAAGCATGGAATCAGAGCGCCGCCTGTCATGAGCCAAAGGTGCACCCTGACATGGCAAATCAGATGATGCCGCAGTCATTTACTTACGATAATCACAATCAACAAACCGGCCCCCCCCCCCCCAAAACACCTTTCCTTACAACAATGTGTACCTTAACCTAACCCGTATTGTGCCTTAACCTAACCCGTATTGTGCCTTAACCTAACCCGTATTGTGCCTTAACCTAACCCGTATTGTGCCTTAACCTAACCCGTATTGTGCCTTAACCTAACCCGTATTGTGCCTTAACCTAACCCGTATTGTGCCTTAACCTAACCCGTATTGTGCCTTAACCTAACCCGTATTGTGCCTGAACCTAACCCGTGTTGCGCCTTAACCTAACCCGTGTTGCGCCTTAACCTAACCCGTGTTGCGCCATAACCTAACCCGTGTTGCGCCTTAACCTAACCCGTGTTGCGCCTTAACCTAACCCGTGTTGCGCCTTAACCTAACCCGTGTTGCGCCTTAACCTAACCCGTGTTGCGCCTTAACCTAACCCGTGTTGCGCCTTAACCTAACCCGTGTTGCGCCTTAACCTAACCCGTGTTGCGCCTTAACCTAACCTATGTTG
Organism: Schistocerca americana; assembly: GCF_021461395.2. Classification (NCBI taxonomy): domain Eukaryota; kingdom Metazoa; phylum Arthropoda; class Insecta; order Orthoptera; family Acrididae; genus Schistocerca; species Schistocerca americana. The sequence continues at coordinate 288,631,056 of NC_060124.1, forward strand.
CGCCTTAACCTAACCTATGTTGCGCCTTAACCTAACCTATGTTGCGCCTTAACCTAACCTATGTTGCGCCTTAACCTAACCCATATTGTACCTTAACCTAACCCATATTGTACCTTAACCTAACCCATATTGTACCTTAACCTAACCCATATTGTACCTTAACCTAACCCATATTGTACCTTAACCTAACCCATATTGTACCTTAACCTAACCCATATTGTACCTTAACCTAACCCATATTGTACCTTAACCTAACCCATATTGTACCTTAACCTAACCCATATTGTACCTTAACCTAACCCATATTGTACCTTAACCTAACCCATATTGTACCTTAACCTAACCCATATTGTGCCTTAACCTAACCCATGTTGCGCCTTAACCTAACCTATGTTGCGCCTTAACCTAACCTATGTTGCGCCTTAACCTAACCTATGTTGCGCCTTAACCTAACCTATGTTGCGCCTTAACCTAACCTATGTTGCGCCTTAACCCAACACACGTTGGGCCTTAACCCAACACACGTTGGGCCTTAACCCAACACACGTTGGGCCTTAACCCAACACACGTTGGGCCTTAACCCAACACACGTTGGGCCTTAACCCAACACACGTTGGGCCTTAACCCAACACACGTTGGGCCTTAACCCAACACACGTTGGGCCTTAACCCAACACACGTTGGGCCTTAACCCGCTCTGTAATTGTCATACGACGCGTTAAATTAGTGTAGTGTTGCCTAACTGCAACCCCCGCAATATAGTTTGCCACTCGCACTGCCCGGTCCCCAGAGTATCGCTTCATGTTAAACACCTTGCAGCTATACACTGTAATGCGGATGGCAGCAGGACGTACATGCTCAATGCCCTTCGCAGTTGTTCATTGGCATTCGCATGGCGAAGCACAGCCTACGTTGTGGTACGGCTTGTGTCAACTGTCCGCTGATGTTGTACGTCCAAATGACACACTGTACTGCACATTGGTCCTCATGTACTGAATGATACATCGTGGTACATGTGTGACCGTACCACGACTGCGCCAACAATGGCGAACCATACGGTCCAAATATTGTGCACTCAGCTACGTGTCGTCTCCCTATAAGAGCTGGATTGCAGTATGGTATGCCGTGGATGGCGATCAGCATGAGCCGTCTGTTGATGTAGTGGCGCGTGTTGTCAGACGTAGTCGTCTCTTCTCACACACCGTGATAGCATGGTGCACTGCGTTCCACATCTGCGACATGCGACAGAGGCCGGTTGACAGTCGTTCGCGCAATGGACATCGCATACGTACGGGGGCCACCTTCCACGTGTTCGCGAAGCGTGCACATGTTGTTGCGTGTATGTGGGCAGACATAGTGTGTCGTGACACCTGACACAGGCATGCAACAATCGTTGAATTTGCAAATGGCGATGGACGTCTACGTTTGCTGGTGACGTTACGCAAATGAACAACTGGTAAACCGTTGTGGTGCGGTTGTTCTCGCTAGAGGTGAATCAGTGATGGCGACGATCGGTTGAGCTACCAACCGGTTGTTTCAGCGATACCCACCATGCCCACGAACGTGAATGGCATGTGGGTGTGAAGCGATACGCGGCGGTGGCTGGGTGGGACCGTCCCCGGCCGGTGAGGGGGGGCCTCCCGGCGTGCTGGCCGCGCGGTGCGTGGGCGCACGCGCTACAGCCGGCTGGTGGGGGCGGCCAGTGGCAGGCGCGCCGGCCGACGGAGGCGGCAGGCGGCGCAGCTGCGCGCCGGCGCACCCTGCACGCGGCGCCGTGCGGCCAAAGTAGGTCCTCGCGGGCCCGGTGCGAAGCGCGGTGGACATCTGCAGTGTGCTGGTCCGATTGAGGACTGTGTGCGCTGAGGATGCGCCGCCGCCCGGCGCTCGGCGCCGCGACGCCGTCTGCTGCTCGGTCGCCTCTGCGGTTCTCGCAGGTGGTTTGTATCGCAGCTGTGCGGACGTGTTGGCGCGTGCGCTGTGCTGGGAGAGTTCGCTTCGGCACCCAAGTGGGGCTTTTGTCCTTCTGTGGCGCTGGCGTTGGAGCTGCCGGCCACCGTAGGTGGCGCGTGTTGTCTCCCGCCGGCAATGCCACGACAGCACGCTCCCGGGCCTCTGTCGGCAGCGGCAAGCTCAGTTGGGAGCACGGGTGGTCGCACCTAAAGCGTCTACTCGCCAAACTCCGGGCGATTGCGCCTCTCTCGAACCCGACCAAGTACTTAGGACGGCGCTGCGCGCCGCCGGGACCTGAGAGGGTTTCGAGGTGTATTGTGCAGGGGAGCTCAGCCTCCTCCTGTTTGCAGAATAATTGAGCGGACGCTTGCGTGTTCGCGCGGGCCCCCGGGACACACTCCCGGGCGGCCGGCTGCTCAGCTCTAGTTGACGCAGCTCCCTGGTTGATCCTGCCAGTAGTCATATGCTTGTCTCAAAGATTAAGCCATGCATGTCTCAGTACAAGCCGCATTAAGGTGAAACCGCGAATGGCTCATTAAATCAGTTATGGTTCCTTAGATGTACCCACGTTACTTGGATAACTGTGGTAATTCTAGAGCTAATACATGCAAACAGAGTCCCGACCAGAGATGGAAGGGACGCTTTTATTAGATCAAAACCAATCGGTCGGCTCGTCCGGTCCGTTTGCCTTGGTGACTCTGAATAACTTTGGGCTGATCGCACGGTCCTCGTACCGGCGACGCATCTTTCAAATGTCTGCCTTATCAACTGTCGATGGTAGGTTCTGCGCCTACCATGGTTGTAACGGGTAACGGGGAATCAGGGTTCGATTCCGGAGAGGGAGCCTGAGAAACGGCTACCACATCCAAGGAAGGCAGCAGGCGCGCAAATTACCCACTCCCGGCACGGGGAGGTAGTGACGAAAAATAACGATACGGGACTCATCCGAGGCCCCGTAATCGGAATGAGTACACTTTAAATCCTTTAACGAGTATCTATTGGAGGGCAAGTCTGGTGCCAGCAGCCGCGGTAATTCCAGCTCCAATAGCGTATATTAAAGTTGTTGCGGTTAAAAAGCTCGTAGTTGGATTTGTGTCCCACGCTGTTGGTTCACCGCCCGTCGGTGTTTAACTGGCATGTATCGTGGGACGTCCTGCCGGTGGGGCGAGCTGAAGGCGTGCGACGCGCCTCGTGCGTGCTCGTGCGTCCCGAGGCGGACCCCGTTGCAATCCTACCAGGGTGCTCTTGAGTGAGTGTCTCGCTGGGCCGGCACGTTTACTTTGAACAAATTAGAGTGCTTAAAGCAGGCAAGCCCGCCTGAATACTGTGTGCATGGAATAATGGAATAGGACCTCGGTTCTATTTTGTTGGTTTTCGGAACCCGAGGTAATGATTAATAGGGACAGGCGGGGGCATTCGTATTGCGACGTTAGAGGTGAAATTCTTGGATCGTCGCAAGACGAACAGAAGCGAAAGCATTTGCCAAGTATGTTTTCATTAATCAAGAACGAAAGTTAGAGGTTCGAAGGCGATCAGATACCGCCCTAGTTCTAACCATAAACGATGCCAGCCAGCGATCCGCCGCAGTTCCTCCGATGACTCGGCGGGCAGCCTCCGGGAAACCAAAGCTTTTGGGTTCCGGGGGAAGTATGGTTGCAAAGCTGAAACTTAAAGGAATTGACGGAAGGGCACCACCAGGAGTGGAGCCTGCGGCTTAATTTGACTCAACACGGGAAACCTCACCAGGCCCGGACACCGGAAGGATTGACAGATTGATAGCTCTTTCTTGATTCGGTGGGTGGTGGTGCATGGCCGTTCTTAGTTGGTGGAGCGATTTGTCTGGTTAATTCCGATAACGAACGAGACTCTAGCCTGCTAACTAGTCGCGTGACATCCTTCGTGCTGTCAACGATTACTTTTCTTCTTAGAGGGACAGGCGGCTTCTAGCCGCACGAGATTGAGCAATAACAGGTCTGTGATGCCCTTAGATGTTCTGGGCCGCACGCGCGCTACACTGAAGGAATCAGCGTGTCTTCCTAGGCCGAAAGGTCGGGGTAACCCGCTGAACCTCCTTCGTGCTAGGGATTGGGGCTTGCAATTGTTCCCCATGAACGAGGAATTCCCAGTAAGCGCGAGTCATAAGCTCGCGTTGATTACGTCCCTGCCCTTTGTACACACCGCCCGTCGCTACTACCGATTGAATGATTTAGTGAGGTCTTCGGACTGGTACGCGGCATTGACTCTGTCGTTGCCGATGCTACCGGAAAGATGACCAAACTTGATCATTTAGAGGAAGTAAAAGTCGTAACAAGGTTTCCGTAGGCGAACCTGCGGAAGGATCATTACCGACTAGACTGCATGTCTTTCGATGTGCGTGTCGTGTCGCGCAACACGCTACCTGTACGGCTCGCAGTAGCCGTGCGCCGCGTGCGGAACCACGCGTGCTTCTCAAAACTAACGCCAATGTTGTGTGGTACGAGCGCTGAAGCGCTGGAGCGGCTGGTCTGCGGCACCTGGCGCCTGGCGCCGGTTTTGAATGACTTTCGCCCGACTGCCTGTCCGCTCCGGTGTGGAGCCGTACGACGCCCATCGGCCGTGAGGCCGTTGGACACAGAACGCTTGAACAGGGGCCGCCACACGCCTACGTCCCGCCTATGCAACTGTCTTGAAAGAGACAGTGGAAACTAAGAAAAGATCACCCAGGACGGTGGATCACTCGGCTCGTGGGTCGATGAAGAACGCAGCAAATTGCGCGTCGACATGTGAACTGCAGGACACATGAACATCGACGTTTCGAACGCACATTGCGGTCCATGGATTCCGTTCCCGGGCCACGTCTGGCTGAGGGTCGGCTACGTATACTGAAGCGCGCGGCGTTTGCCCCGCTTCGCAGACCTGGGAGCGTCGCGGCCGCCTGTGGGGCCGGCCGCGCCTCCTTAAACGTGCGATGCGCGCCCGTCGCCTGGCGGTTCGCATACCGGTACTTACTCGGTAGCGTGCACAGCCGGCTGGCGGTGTGGCGTGCGACACCTCGTACAACGACCTCAGAGCAGGCGAGACTACCCGCTGAATTTAAGCATATTACTAAGCGGAGGAAAAGAAACTAACAAGGATTCCCCCAGTAGCGGCGAGCGAACAGGGAAGAGTCCAGCACCGAACCCCGCAGGCTGCCGCCTGTCGTGGCATGTGGTGTTTGGGAGGGTCCACTACCCCGACGCCTCGCGCCGAGCCCAAGTCCAACTTGAATGAGGCCACGGCCCGTAGAGGGTGCCAGGCCCGTAGCGGCCGGTGCGAGCGTCGGCGGGACCTCTCCTTCGAGTCGGGTTGCTTGAGAGTGCAGCTCCAAGTGGGTGGTAAACTCCATCTGAGACTAAATATGACCACGAGACCGATAGCGAACAAGTACCGTGAGGGAAAGTTGAAAAGAACTTTGAAGAGAGAGTTCAAAAGTACGTGAAACCGTTCTGGGGTAAACGTGAGAAGTCCGAAAGGTCGAACGGGTGAGATTCACGCCCATCCGGCCACTGGCCTCCGCCCTCGGCAGATGGGGCCGGCCGCCCGCGCGGAGCAATCCGCGGCGGGGTCGTGTCCGGTTGCCTTTCCACTCACCGCGGGGTGGGGCCGTTCCGGTGTGCGGTGGGCCGCACTTCTCCCCTAGTAGGACGTCGCGACCCGCTGGGTGCCGGCCTACGGCCCGGGTGCGCAGCCTGTCCTTCCGCGGGCCTCGGTTCGCGTCTGTTGGGCAGAGCCCCGGTGTCCTGGCTGGCTGCCCGGCGGTATATCTGGAGGAGTCGATTCGCCCCTTTGGGCGCTCGGGCTCCCGGCAAGCGCGCGCGGTTCTTCCCGGATGACGGACCTACCTGGCCCGGCCCCGGACCCGCGCCGCTGTTGGCTCGGGATGCTCTCGGGCGGAATAATCGCTCCCGTCAGCGGCGCTTCAGCTTTGGACAATTTCACGACCCGTCTTGAAACACGGACCAAGGAGTCTAACATGTGCGCGAGTCATTGGGCTGTACGAAACCTAAAGGCGTAATGAAAGTGAAGGTCTCGCCTTGCGCGGGCCGAGGGAGGATGGGGCTTCCCCGCCCTTCACGGGGCGGCGGCCTCCGCACTCCCGGGGCGTCTCGTCCTCATTGCGAGGTGAGGCGCACCTAGAGCGTACACGTTGGGACCCGAAAGATGGTGAACTATGCCTGGCCAGGACGAAGTCAGGGGAAACCCTGATGGAGGTCCGTAGCGATTCTGACGTGCAAATCGATCGTCGGAGCTGGGTATAGGGGCGAAAGACTAATCGAACCATCTAGTAGCTGGTTCCCTCCGAAGTTTCCCTCAGGATAGCTGGTGCTCGTACGAGTCTCATCCGGTAAAGCGAATGATTAGAGGCCTTGGGGCCGAAACGACCTCAACCTATTCTCAAACTTTAAATGGGTGAGATCTCCGGCTTGCTTGATATGCTGAAGCCGCGAGCAAACGACTCGGATCGGAGTGCCAAGTGGGCCACTTTTGGTAAGCAGAACTGGCGCTGTGGGATGAACCAAACGCCGAGTTAAGGCGCCCGAATCGACGCTCATGGGAAACCATGAAAGGCGTTGGTTGCTTAAGACAGCAGGACGGTGGCCATGGAAGTCGGAATCCGCTAAGGAGTGTGTAACAACTCACCTGCCGAAGCAACTAGCCCTGAAAATGGATGGCGCTGAAGCGTCGTGCCTATACTCGGCCGTCAGTCTGGCAGTCATGGCCGGTCCTTGCGGCCGGCCGCGAAGCCCTGACGAGTAGGAGGGTCGCGGCGGTGGGCGCAGAAGGGTCTGGGCGTGAGCCTGCCTGGAGCCGCCGTCGGTGCAGATCTTGGTGGTAGTAGCAAATACTCCAGCGAGGCCCTGGAGGGCTGACGCGGAGAAGGGTTTCGTGTGAACAGCCGTTGCACACGAGTCAGTCGATCCTAAGCCCTAGAAGAAATCCGATGTTGATGGGGGCCGTCATAGCATGATGCACTTTGTGCTGGCCCCCGTTGGGCGAAAGGGAATCCGGTTCCTACTCCGGAACCCGGCAGCGGAACCGATACAAGTCGGGCCCCTCTTTTAGAGATGCTCGTCGGGGTAACCCAAAAGGACCCGGAGACGCCGTCGGGAGATCGGGGAAGAGTTTTCTTTTCTGCATGAGCGTTCGAGTTCCCTGGAATCCTCTAGCAGGGAGATAGGGTTTGGAACGCGAAGAGCACCGCAGTTGCGGCGGTGTCCCGATCTTCCCCTCGGACCTTGAAAATCCGGGAGAGGGCCACGTGGAGGTGTCGCGCCGGTTCGTACCCATATCCGCAGCAGGTCTCCAAGGTGAAGAGCCTCTAGTCGATAGAATAATGTAGGTAAGGGAAGTCGGCAAATTGGATCCGTAACTTCGGGATAAGGATTGGCTCTGAGGATCGGGGCGTGTCGGGCTTGGTCGGGAAGTGGGTCAGCGCTAACGTGCCGGGCCTGGGCGAGGTGAGTGCCGTAGGGGTGCCGGTAAGTGCGGGCGTTTAGCGCGGGCGTGGTCTGCTCTCGCCGTTGGTTGGCCTCGTGCTGGCCGGCGGTGCAGGATGCGCGCGCCTGCGCGGCGTTCGCGCCCCGGTGCTTCAACCTGCGTGCAGGATCCGAGCTCGGTCCCGTGCCTTGGCCTCCCACGGATCTTCCTTGCTGCGAGGCCGCGTCCGCCTTAGCGTGCTCCTCCGGGGGCGCGCGGGTGCGCGGATTCTCTTCGGCCGCCATTCAACGATCAACTCAGAACTGGCACGGACTGGGGGAATCCGACTGTCTAATTAAAACAAAGCATTGCGATGGCCCTAGCGGGTGTTGACGCAATGTGATTTCTGCCCAGTGCTCTGAATGTCAACGTGAAGAAATTCAAGCAAGCGCGGGTAAACGGCGGGAGTAACTATGACTCTCTTAAGGTAGCCAAATGCCTCGTCATCTAATACAACACAAGCTTCGCAAAGTGGCCCACCTTTGACCAGCATCTCATCAGGTCCACAGCCCACTGGCCACAAAGCCAAAATGTAGGCGTTAATGAAATGATCACAAGGCTACAGGCAGCAATCCACGAGAGCTGTAGCCGATCAATGAGAAAGAGGACACAGGTGCAAAATCCAGTACCATGGTGGAATGCAACACTTACTAACCTGCGACGTGACACCATTTCAGCACGACGAAGTCTGCAACGAGCACGTAAAAATAATAATGAACCAGACATAGAAGTAGCAAAACAAACCTACAGTAGAGTGAAAAATAACTACAATAAGGAAATTGCTAAGGCCAAAGAGGAGACCTGGAAGAAATGGGTCAGTGACTGCGATCAGAATGATCCTTGGGCCATAGTGAGAAGGATAATTCGGCCAAAACATGGAACAGAAAACGTGCTAAGTAACATAAAAACAAAGAACCAGACTCCTACTATGACTTGGGAGGAGACTGTACGGTCATTACTACAGAGCCTGCTTCCTGATGACAACCCAGAACAGGACACAGATGGCCAACATGCTGTGAAAACAGACAACAACAGCTATGACAACGTGGACCTTGACCCAGAATTCACACTAGAAGAAA
>NC_060124.1:288644579-288647079 GCF_021461395.2 Schistocerca americana
ATGTCGGTACCGGTGAGCGTTGCACTCGCAGTCGCAAAAACGTACGGCAAGTATATTACTCGGAAGAGTCAATGACAGTCCAAGCCCCCCCTGCGTGGGAAGAGTCTTCCTAGGCCATGACCCACCGGAAGGGCGCAGCGTCCCCCACCCCAGACATGTGACGTCACACTATCGGTATTGACGACTAGACTGATTCCTTATAATCATTTGCCATACACCGGTGGAAGCTGCCGAGACGAGTAACTACGTGGCGGCCTCGCCGTGTCACTAATGTACAGAGATACAACAGTTTCGACTGGAACCGGATGAAACGTATACACGGCGCTGATTAGTAATAGATAGAGCCATCAAAATACAGATAATGTATACAACTGTCCGTATACATGCTGAAAGACTCTGCTCACAATCACAACCACACGTCAGCCAGACACTCTTATCACGCACTACTCTCTGCCTGTAACAGGCACAGAGACAATATGTAAGCACCAGCATGGAACAACACCCAGTGCATCCTCTCCGCCACATTAGACAATCCACACTATCATAACCAGACCGGGAGGTCCACTCACAAAACAGAATATCCCACCCTTCCGACAACCACCATTGCTCAGCTAAGCCACCAACACCCACACATGTCCTACACAGGGGTACACCCAACATCACAATACTGCCTCCTGTCACAGCACACAAACAATGGCAGGAATGAAAGACACAGGTCTGCCACAAGCATGGAATCAGAGCGCCGCCTGTCATGAGCCAAAGGTGCACCCTGACATGGCAAATCAGATGATGCCGCAGTCATTTACTTACGATAATCACAATCAACAAACCGCCCCCCCCCCCCCAAAACACCTTTCCTTACAACAATGTGTACCTTAACCTAACCCGTATTGTGCCTTAACCTAACCCGTATTGTGCCTTAACCTAACCCGTATTGTGCCTTAACCTAACCCGTATTGTGCCTTAACCTAACCCGTATTGTGCCTTAACCTAACCCGTATTGTGCCTTAACCTAACCCGTATTGTGCCTTAACCTAACCCGTATTGTGCCTTAACCTAACCCGTATTGTACCTTAACCTAACCCATATTGTACCTTAACCTAACCCATATTGTACCTTAACCTAACCCATATTGTACCTTAACCTAACCCATATTGTGCCTTAACCTAACCCATGTTGCGCCTTAACCTAACCTATGTTGCGCCTTAACCTAACCTATGTTGCGCCTTAACCTAACCTATGTTGCGCCTTAACCTAACCTATGTTGCGCCTTAACCTAACCTATGTTGCGCCTTAACCCAACACACGTTGCGCCTTAACCCAACACACGTTGGGCCTTAACCCAACACACGTTGGGCCTTAACCCAACACACGTTGGGCCTTAACCCAACACACGTTGGGCCTTAACCCAACACACGTTGGGCCTTAACCCAACACACGTTGGGCCTTAACCCAACACACGTTGGGCCTTAACCCAACACACGTTGGGCCTTAACCCAACACACGTTGGGCCTTAACCCAACACACGTTGGGCCTTAACCCGCTCTGTAATTGTCATACGACGCGTTAAATTAGTGTAGTGTTGCCTAACTGCAACCCCCGCAATATAGTTTGCCACTCGCACTGCCCGGTCCCCAGAGTATCGCTTCATGTTAAACACCTTGCAGCTATACACTGTAATGCGGATGGCAGCAGGACGTACATGCTCAATGCCCTTCGCAGTTGTTCATTGGCATTCGCATGGCGAAGCACAGCCTACGTTGTGGTACGGCTTGTGTCAACTGTCCGCTGATGTTGTACGTCCAAATGACACACTGTACTGCACATTGGTCCTCATGTACTGAATGATACATCGTGGTACATGTGTGACCGTACCACGACTGCGCCTACAACGGCGAACCATACGGTCCAAATATTGTGCACTCAGCTACGTGTCGTCTCCCTATAAGAGCTGGATTGCAGTATGGTATGCCGTGGATGGCGATCAGCATGAGCCGTCTGTTGATGTAGTGGCGCGTGTTGTCAGACGTAGTCGTCTCTTCTCTCACACCGTGATAGCATGGTGCACTGCGTTCCACATCTGCGACATGCGACAGAGGCCGGTTGACAGTCGTTCGCGCAATGGACATCGCATACGTACGGGGGCCACCTTCCACGTGTTCGCGAAGCGTGCACATGTTGTTGCGTGTATGTGGGCAGACATAGTGTGTCGTGACACCTGACACAGGCATGCAACAATCGTTGAATTTGCAAATGGCGATGGACGTCTACGTTTGCTGGTGACGTTACGCAAATGAACAACTGGTAAACCGTTGTGGTGCGGTTGTTCTCGCTAGAGGTGAATCAGTGATGGCGACGATCGGTTGAGCTACCAACCGGTTGTTTCAGCGATACCCACCATGCCCACGAACGTGAATGGCATGTGGGTGTGAAGCGATACGCGGCGGTGGCTGGGTGGGACCGTCCCCGGCCGGTGAGGGGGGGCCTCCCGGCGTGCTGG
>NC_060124.1:288657079-288659579 GCF_021461395.2 Schistocerca americana
ACACCCACACATGTCCTACACAGGGGTACACCCAACATCACAATACTGCCTCCTGTCACAGCACACAAACAATGGCAGGAATGAAAGACACAGGTCTGCCACAAGCATGGAATCAGAGCGCCGCCTGTCATGAGCCAAAGGTGCACCCTGACATGGCAAATCAGATGATGCCGCAGTCATTTACTTACGATAATCACAATCAACAAACCGGCCCCCCCCCCCAAAACACCTTTCCTTACAACAATGTGTACCTTAACCTAACCCGTATTGTGCCTTAACCTAACCCGTATTGTGCCTTAACCTAACCCGTATTGTGCCTTAACCTAACCCGTATTGTGCCTTAACCTAACCCGTATTGTGCCTTAACCTAACCCGTATTGTGCCTTAACCTAACCCGTATTGTGCCTTAACCTAACCCGTATTGTGCCTTAACCTAACCCGTATTGTGCCTTAACCTAACCCGTATTGTGCCTTAACCTAACCCGTATTGTGCCTTAACCTAACCCGTATTGTGCCTTAACCTAACCCGTGTTGCGCCTTAACCTAACCCGTGTTGCGCCTTAAACTAACCCGTGTTGCGCCTTAACCTAACCCGTGTTGCGCCTTAACCTAACCCGTGTTGCGCCTTAACCTAACCCGTGTTGCGCCTTAACCTAACCCGTGTTGCGCCTTAACCTAACCCGTGTTGCGCCTTAACCTAACCCGTGTTGCGCCTTAACCTAACCCGTGTTGCGCCTTAACCTAACCCGTGTTGCGCCTTAACCTAACCTATGTTGCGCCTTAACCTAACCTATGTTGCGCCTTAACCTAACCTATGTTGCACCTTAACCTAACCCATATTGTACCTTAACCTAACCCATATTGTACCTTAACCTAACCCATATTGTACCTTAACCTAACCCATATTGTACCTTAACCTAACCCATATTGTACCTTAACCTAACCCATATTGTACCTTAACCTAACCCATATTGTACCTTAACCTAACCCATATTGTACCTTAACCTAACCCATATTGTACCTTAACCTAACCCATATTGTACCTTAACCTAACCCATATTGTACCTTAACCTAACCCATGTTGCGCCTTAACCTAACCTATGTTGCGCCTTAACCTAACCTATGTTGCGCCTTAACCTAACCTATGTTGCGCCTTAACCTAACCTATGTTGCGCCTTAACCTAACCTATGTTGCGCCTTAACCCAACACACGTTGGGCCTTAACCCAACACACGTTGGGCCTTAACCCAACACACGTTGGGCCTTAACCCAACACACGTTGGGCCTTAACCCAACACACGTTGGGCCTTAACCCAACACACGTTGGGCCTTAACCCAACACACGTTGGGCCTTAACCCAACACACGTTGGGCCTTAACCCAACACACGTTGGGCCTTAACCCAACACACGTTGGGCCTTAACCCGCTCTGTAATTGTCATACGACGCGTTAAATTAGTGTAGTGTTGCCTAACTGCAACCCCCGCAATATAGTTTGCCACTCGCACTGCCCGGTCCCCAGAGTATCGCTTCATGTTAAACACCTTGCAGCTATACACTGTAATGCGGATGGCAGCAGGACGTACATGCTCAATGCCCTTCGCAGTTGTTCATTGGCATTCGCATGGCGAAGCACAGCCTACGTTGTGGTACGGCTTGTGTCAACTGTCCGCTGATGTTGTACGTCCAAATGACACACTGTACTGCACATTGGTCCTCATGTACTGAATGATACATCGTGGTACATGTGTGACCGTACCACGACTGCGCCAACAACGGCGAACCATACGGTCCAAATATTGTGCACTCAGCTACGTGTCGTCTCCCTATAAGAGCTGGATTGCAGTATGGTATGCCGTGGATGGCGATCAGCATGAGCCGTCTGTTGATGTAGTGGCACGTGTTGTCAGACGTAGTCGTCTCTTCTCACACACCGTGATAGCATGGTGCACTGCGTTCCACATCTGCGACATGCGACAGAGGCCGGTTGACAGTCGTTCGCGCAATGGACATCGCATATGTACGGGGGCCACCTTCCACGTGTTCGCGAAGCGTGCACATGTTGTTGCGTGTATGTGGGCAGACATAGTGTGTCGTGACACCTGACACAGGCATGCAACAATCGTTGAATTTGCAAATGGCGATGGACGTCTACGTTTGCTGGTGACGTTACGCAAATGAACAACTGGTAAACCGTTGTGGTGCGGTTGTTCTCGCTAGAGGTGAATCAGTGATGGCGACGATCGGTTGAGCTACCAACCGGTTGTTTCAGCGATACCCACCATGCCCACGAACGTGAATGGCATGTGGGTGTGAAGCGATACGCGGCGGTGGCTGGGTGGGACCGTCCCCGGCCGGTGAGGGGGGGCCTCCCGGCGTGCTGGCCGCGCGGTGCGTGGGCGCACGCGCTACAGCCGGCTGGTGGGGGCGGCCAGTGGCAGGCGCGCCGGCCGACGGAGGCGGCAGGCGGCGCAGCTGCGCGCCGGCGCACCCTGCACGCG
>NC_060124.1:288669579-288674579 GCF_021461395.2 Schistocerca americana
AACGGCACCTCCATCTACAGGGATCCGACGGAACTACGCCAACCATGCCGGCAAAACAGTATCGCCATCTATGAAAATACGGCGAAACCACATGCAATACCTCCATCTATGCGAATCGGACAACACTACGTCCGCCATGTCGAGCGCACCGCAAAACATACCGCCATCTGTAGGTCTCCCGCAACATGACCTCCTGCAACGACGATACCGTCATCTATGAGACGCCAAGCCGACTAAGACAGCCATGGGCCCACAGTGCCCTTCTTTCGACCCCACCCACAAAGCCTGCATCCTCTGTCGACAACAGCACCCCAACGCCAGCGCCTCTGCCGCACGAAGTCGTGGACCGGCAATCACTCCACCTGCACCCGTTCGTGCCCCACCCCAACCGCCCAACTCGCAACTCCAGCGGATGAACGGCGGACTTTGCTCGCACTCGCAATGTGCAATCCACCCCTATAACGTGCGTTTCATGAAGAGTTATGTCCAATATGCGACATTCCCGCTGTCCATATACATGAGCTGCGAGCTGTACCACGTACGAGCTACAGACGCGATCGCGTTGCTCTCTGTACGAATGCAGATGCTCAGCGGCAGCTAGGAGGCGCTCCATCCATGTCGGTACCGGTGAGCGTTGCACTCGCAGTCGCAAAAACGTACGGCAAGTATATTACTCGGAAGAGTCAATGACAGTCCAAGCCCCCCCTGCGTGGGAAGAGTCTTCCTAGGCCATGACCCACCGGAAGGGCGCAGCGTCCCCCACCCCAGACATGTGACGTCACACTATCGGTATTGACGACTAGACTGATTCCGTATAATCATTTGCCATACACCGGTGGAAGCTGCCGAGACGAGTAACTACGTGGCGGCCTCGCCGTGTCACTAATGTACAGAGATACAACAGTTTCGACTGGAACCGGATGAAACGTATACACGGCGCTGATTAGTAATAGATAGAGCCATCAAAATACAGATAATGTATACAACTGTCCGTATACATGCTGAAAGACTCTGCTCACAATCACAACCACACGTCAGCCAGACACTCTTATCACGCACTACTCTCTGCCTGTAACAGGCACAGAGACAATATGTAAGCACCAGCATGGAACAACACCCAGTGCATCCTCTCCGCCACATTAGACAATCCACACTATCATAACCAGACCGGGAGGTCCACTCACAAAACAGAATATCCCACCCTTCCGACAACCACCATTGCTCAGCTAAGCCACCAACACCCACACATGTCCTACACAGGGGTACACCCAACATCACAATACTGCCTCCTGTCACAGCACACAAACAATGGCAGGAATGAAAGACACAGGTCTGCCACAAGCATGGAATCAGAGCGCCGCCTGTCATGAGCCAAAGGTGCACCCTGACATGGCAAATCAGATGATGCCGCAGTCATTTACTTACGATAATCACAATCAACAAACCGGCCCCCCCCCCCAAAACACCTTTCCTTACAACAATGTGTACCTTAACCTAACCCGTATTGTGCCTTAACCTAACCCGTATTGTGCCTTAACCTAACCCGTATTGTGCCTTAACCTAACCCGTATTGTGCCTTAACCTAACCCGTATTGTGCCTTAACCTAACCCGTATTGTGCCTTAACCTAACCCGTATTGTGCCTTAACCTAACCCGTATTGTGCCTTAACCTAACCCGTATTGTGCCTTAACCTAACCCGTATTGTGCCTTAACCTAACCCGTATTGTGCCTTAACCTAACCCGTATTGTGCCTTAACCTAACCCGTGTTGCGCCTTAACCTAACCCGTGTTCCGCCTTAACCTAACCCGTGTTGCGCCTTAACCTAACCCGTGTTGCGCCTTAACCTAACCCGTGTTGCGCCTTAACCTAACCCGTGTTGCGCCTTAACCTAACCCGTGTTGCGCCTTAACCTAACCCGTGTTGCGCCTTAACCTAACCCGTGTTGCGCCTTAACCTAACCCGTGTTGCGCCTTAACCTAACCTGTGTTGCGCCTTAACCTAACCTATGTTGCGCCTTAACCTAACCTATGTTGCGCCTTAACCTAACCCATATTGTACCTTAACCTAACCCATATTGTACCTTAACCTAACCCATATTGTACCTTAACCTAACCCATATTGTACCTTAACCTAACCCATATTGTACCTTAACCTAACCCATATTGTACCTTAACCTAACCCATATTGTACCTTAACCTAACCCATATTGTACCTTAACCTAACCCATATTGTACCTTAACCTAACCCATATTGTACCTTAACCTAACCCATATTGTACCTTAACCTAACCCATGTTGCGCCTTAACCTAACCTATGTTGCGCCTTAACCTAACCTATGTTGCGCCTTAACCTAACCTATGTTGCGCCTTAACCTAACCTATGTTGCGCCTTAACCCAACACACGTTGGGCCTTAACCCAACACACGTTGGGCCTTAACCCAACACACGTTGGGCCTTAACCCAACACACGTTGGGCCTTAACCCAACACACGTTGGGCCTTAACCCAACACACGTTGGGCCTTAACCCAACACACATTGGGCCTTAACCCAACACACGTTGGGCCTTAACCCAACACACGTTGGGCCTTAACCCAACACACGTTGGGCCTTAACCCAACACACGTTGGGCCTTAACCCAACACACGTTGGGCCTTAACCCGCTCTGTAATTGTCATACGACGCGTTAAATTAGTGTAGTGTTGCCTAACTGCAACCCCCGCAATATAGTTTGCCACTCGCACTGCCCGGTCCCCAGAGTATCGCTTCATGTTAAACACCTTGCAGCTATACACTGTAATGCGGATGGCAGCAGGACGTACATGCTCAATGCCCTTCGCAGTTGTTCATTGGCATTCGCATGGCGAAGCACAGCCTACGTTGTGGTACGGCTTGTGTCAACTGTCCGCTGATGTTGTACGTCCAAATGACACACTGTACTGCACATTGGTCCTCATGTACTGAATGATACATCGTGGTACATGTGTGACCGTACCACGACTGCGCCAACAACGGCGAACCATACGGTCCAAATATTGTGCACTCAGCTACGTGTCGTCTCCCTATAAGAGCTGGATTGCAGTATGGTATGCCGTGGATGGCGATCAGCATGAGCCGTCTGTTGATGTAGTGGCACGTGTTGTCAGACGTAGTCGTCTCTTCTCACACACCGTGATAGCATGGTGCACTGCGTTCCACATCTGCGACATGCGACAGAGGCCGGTTGACAGTCGTTCGCGCAATGGACATCGCATATGTACGGGGGCCACCTTCCACGTGTTCGCGAAGCGTGCACATGTTGTTGCGTGTATGTGGGCAGACATAGTGTGTCGTGACACCTGACACAGGCATGCAACAATCGTTGAATTTGCAAATGGCGATGGACGTCTACGTTTGCTGGTGACGTTACGCAAATGAACAACTGGTAAACCGTTGTGGTGCGGTTGTTCTCGCTAGAGGTGAATCAGTGATGGCGACGATCGGTTGAGCTACCAACCGGTTGTTTCAGCGATACCCACCATGCCCACGAACGTGAATGGCATGTGGGTGTGAAGCGATACGCGGCGGTGGCTGGGTGGGACCGTCCCCGGCCGGTGAGGGGGGGCCTCCCGGCGTGCTGGCCGCGCGGTGCGTGGGCGCACGCGCTACAGCCGGCTGGTGGGGGCGGCCAGTGGCAGGCGCGCCGGCCGACGGAGGCGGCAGGCGGCGCAGCTGCGCGCCGGCGCACCCTGCACGCGGCGCCGTGCGGCCAAAGTAGGTCCTCGCGGGCCCGGTGCGAAGCGCGGTGGACATCTGCAGTGTGCTGGTCCGATTGAGGACTGTGTGCGCTGAGGATGCGCCGCCGCCCGGCGCTCGGCGCCGCGACGCCGTCTGCTGCTCGGTCGCCTCTGCGGTTCTCGCAGGTGGTTTGTATCGCAGCTGTGCGGACGTGTTGGCGCGTGCGCTGTGCTGGGAGAGTTCGCTTCGGCACCCAAGTGGGGCTTTTGTCCTTCTGTGGCGCTGGCGTTGGAGCTGCCGGCCACCGTAGGTGGCGCGTGTTGTCTCCCGCCGGCAATGCCACGACAGCACGCTCCCGGGCCTCTGTCGGCAGCGGCAAGCTCAGTTGGGAGCACGGGTGGTCGCACCTAAAGCGTCTACTCGCCAAACTCCGGGCGATTGCGCCTCTCTCGAACCCGACCAAGTACGTAGGACGGCGCTGCGCGCCGCCGGGACCTGAGAGGGTTTCGAGGTGTATTGTGCAGGGGAGCTCAGCCTCCTCCTGTTTGCAGAATAATTGAGCGGACGCTTGCGTGTTCGCGCGGGCCCCCGGGACACACTCCCGGGCGGCCGGCTGCTCAGCTCTAGTTGACGCAGCTCCCTGGTTGATCCTGCCAGTAGTCATATGCTTGTCTCAAAGATTAAGCCATGCATGTCTCAGTACAAGCCGCATTAAGGTGAAACCGCGAATGGCTCATTAAATCAGTTATGGTTCCTTAGATCGTACCCACGTTACTTGGATAACTGTGGTAATTCTAGAGCTAATACATGCAAACAGAGTCCCGACCAGAGATGGAAGGGACGCTTTTATTAGATCAAAACCAATCGGTCGGCTCGTCCGGTCCGTTTGCCTTGGTGACTCTGAATAACTTTGGGCTGATCGCACGGTCCTCGTACCGGCGACGCATCTTTCAAATGTCTGCCTTATCAACTGTCGATGGTAGGTTCTGCGCCTACCATGGTTGTAACGGGTAACGGGGAATCAGGGTTCGATTCCGGAGAGGGAGCCTGAGAAACGGCTACCACATCCAAGGAAGGCAGCAGGCGCGCAAATTACCCACTCCCGGCACGGGGAGGTAGTGACGAAAAATAACGATACGGGACTCATCCGAGGCCCCGTAATCGGAATGAGTACACTTTAAATCCTTTAACGAGTATCTATTGGAGGGCAAGTCTGGTGCCAGCAGCCGCGGTAATTCCAGCTCCAATAGCGTATATTAAAGTTGTTGCGGTTAAAAAGCTCG
>NC_060124.1:288682079-288684579 GCF_021461395.2 Schistocerca americana
GTACGAGCTACAGACGCGATCGCGTTGCTCTCTGTACGAATGCAGATGCTCAGCGGCAGCTAGGAGGCGCTCCATCCATGTCGGTACCGGTGAGCGTTGCACTCGCAGTCGCAAAAACGTACGGCAAGTATATTACTCGGAAGAGTCAATGACAGTCCAAGCCCCCCCTGCGTGGGAAGAGTCTTCCTAGGCCATGACCCACCGGAAGGGCGCAGCGTCCCCCACCCCAGACATGTGACGTCACACTATCGGTATTGACGACTAGACTGATTCCTTATAATCATTTGCCATACACCGGTGGAAGCTGCCGAGACGAGTAACTACGTGGCGGCCTCGCCGTGTCACTAATGTACAGAGATACAACAGTTTCGACTGGAACCGGATGAAACGTATACACGGCGCTGATTAGTAATAGATAGAGCCATCAAAATACAGATAATGTATACAACTGTCCGTATACATGCTGAAAGACTCTGCTCACAATCACAACCACACGTCAGCCAGACACTCTTATCACGCACTACTCTCTGCCTGTAACAGGCACAGAGACAATATGTAAGCACCAGCATGGAACAACACCCAGTGCATCCTCTCCGCCACATTAGACAATCCACACTATCATAACCAGACCGGGAGGTCCACTCACAAAACAGAATATCCCACCCTTCCGACAACCACCATTGCTCAGCTAAGCCACCAACACCCACACATGTCCTACACAGGGGTACACCCAACATCACAATACTGCCTCCTGTCACAGCACACAAACAATGGCAGGAATGAAAGACACAGGTCTGCCACAAGCATGGAATCAGAGCGCCGCCTGTCATGAGCCAAAGGTGCACCCTGACATGGCAAATCAGATGATGCCGCAGTCATTTACTTACGATAATCACAATCAACAAACCGGCCCCCCCCCCCAAAACACCTTTCCTTACAACAATGTGTACCTTAACCTAACCTGTATTGTGCCTTAACCTAACCCGTATTGTGCCTTAACCTAACCCGTATTGTGCCTTAACCTAACCCGTATTGTGCCTTAACCTAACCCGTATTGTGCCTTAACCTAACCCGTATTGTGCCTTAACCTAACCCGTATTGTGCCTTAACCTAACCCGTATTGTGCCTTAACCTAACCCGTATTGTGCCTTAACCTAACCCGTATTGTGCCTTAACCTAACCCGTATTGTGCCTTAACCTAACCCGTATTGTGCCTTAACCTAACCCGTATTGTGCCTGAACCTAACCCGTGTTGCGCCTTAACCTAACCCGTGTTGCGCCTTAACCTAACCCGTGTTGCGCCTTAACCTAACCCGTGTTGCGCCTTAACCTAACCCGTGTTGCGCCTTAACCTAACCCGTGTTGCGCCTTAACCTAACCCGTGTTGCGCCTTAACCTAACCTGTGTTGCGCCTTAACCTAACCTGTGTTGCGCCTTAACCTAACCTCTGTTGCGCCTTAACCTAACCTATGTTGCGCCTTAACCTAACCCATATTGTACCTTAACCTAACCCATATTGTACCTTAACCTAACCCATATTGTACCTTAACCTAACCCATATTGTACCTTAACCTAACCCATATTGTACCTTAACCTAACCCATATTGTACCTTAACCTAACCCATATTGTACCTTAACCTAACCCATGTTGTGCCTTAACCTAACCTATGTTGCGCCTTAACCTAACCTATGTTGCGCCTTAACCTAACCTATGTTGCGCCTTAACCTAACCTATGTTGCGCCTTAACCTAACCTATGTTGCGCCTTAACCTAACCTATGTTGCGCCTTAACCCAACACACGTTGGGCCTTAACCCAACACACGTTGGGCCTTAACCCAACACACGTTGGGCCTTAACCCAACACACGTTGGGCCTTAACCCAACACACGTTGGGCCTTAACCCAACACACGTTGGGCCTTAACCCAACACACGTTGGGCCTTAACCCAACACACGTTGGGCCTTAACCCAACACACGTTGGGCCTTAACCCAACACACGTTGGGCCTTAACCCAACACACGTTGGGCCTTAACCCAACACACGTTGGGCCTTAACCCGCTCTGTAATTGTCATACGACGCGTTAAATTAGTGTAGTGTTGCCTAACTGCAACCCCCGCAATATAGTTTGCCACTCGCACTGCCCGGTCCCCAGAGTATCGCTTCATGTTAAACACCTTGCAGCTATACACTGTAATGCGGATGGCAGCAGGACGTACATGCTCAATGCCCTTCGCAGTTGTTCATTGGCATTCGCATGGCGAAGCACAGCCTACGTTGTGGTACGGCTTGTGTCAACTGTCCGCTGATGTTGTACGTCCAAATGACACACTGTACTGCACATTGGTCCTCATGTACTGAATGATACATCGTGGTACATGTGTGACCGTACCACGACTGCGCCAACAACGGCGAACCATACGGTCCAAATATTGTGCACTCAGCTACGTGTCGTCTCCCTATAAGAGCTGGATTGCAGTATGGTATGCCGTGGATGGCGA
>NC_060124.1:288694579-288699579 GCF_021461395.2 Schistocerca americana
CAAGCCCCCCCTGCGTGGGAAGAGTCTTCCTAGGCCATGACCCACCGGAAGGGCGCAGCGTCCCCCACCCCAGACATGTGACGTCACACTATCGGTATTGACTTCTAGACTGATTCCTTATAATCATTTGCCATACACCGGTGGAAGCTGCCGAGACGAGTAACTACGTGGCGGCCTCGCCGTGTCACTAATGTACAGAGATACAACAGTTTCGACTGGAACCGGATGAAACGTATACACGGCGCTGATTAGTAATAGATAGAGCCATCAAAATACAGATAATGTATACAACTGTCCGTATACATGCTGAAAGACTCTGCTCACAATCACAACCACACGTCAGCCAGACACTCTTATCACGCACTACTCTCTGCCTGTAACAGGCACAGAGACAATATGTAAGCACCAGCATGGAACAACACCCAGTGCATCCTCTCCGCCACATTAGACAATCCACACTATCATAACCAGACCGGGAGGTCCACTCACAAAACAGAATATCCCACCCTTCCGACAACCACCATTGCTCAGCTAAGCCACCAACACCCACACATGTCCTACACAGGGGTACACCCAACATCACAATACTGCCTCCTGTCACAGCACACAAACAATGGCAGGAATGAAAGACACAGGTCTGCCACAAGCATGGAATCAGAGCGCCGCCTGTCATGAGCCAAAGGTGCACCCTGACATGGCAAATCAGATGATGCCGCAGTCATTTACTTACGATAATCACAAACAACAAACCGGCCCCCCCCCCAAAACACCTTTCCTTACAACAATGTGTACCTTAACCTAACCTGTATTGTGCCTTAACCTAACCCGTATTGTGCCTTAACCTAACCCGTATTGTGCCTTAACCTAACCCGTATTGTGCCTTAACCTAACCCGTATTGTGCCTTAACCTAACCCGTATTGTGCCTTAACCTAACCCGTATTGTGCCTTAACCTAACCCGTATTGTGCCTTAACCTAACCCGTATTGTGCCTTAACCTAACCCGTATTGTGCCTTAACCTAACCCGTATTGTGCCTTAACCTAACCCGTATTGTGCCTTAACCTAACCCGTATTGTGCCTGAACCTAACCCGTGTTGCGCCTTAACCTAACCCGTGTTGCGCCTTAACCTAACCCGTGTTGCGCCTTAACCTAACCCGTGTTGCGCCTTAACCTAACCCGTGTTGCGCCTTAACCTAACCCGTGTTGCGCCTTAACCTAACCCGTGTTGCGCCTTAACCTAACCTGTGTTGCGCCTTAACCTAACCTATGTTGCGCCTTAACCTAACCTATGTTGCGCCTTAACCTAACCTATGTTGCGCCTTAACCTAACCCATATTGTACCTTAACCTAACCCATATTGTACCTTAACCTAACCCATATTGTACCTTAACCTAACCCATATTGTACCTTAACCTAACCCATATTGTACCTTAACCTAACCCATGTTGCGCCTTAACCTAACCTATGTTGCGCCTTAACCTAACCTATGTTGCGCCTTAACCTAACCTATGTTGCGCCTTAACCTAACCTATGTTGCGCCTTAACCTAACCTATGTTGCGCCTTAACCTAACCTATGTTGCGCCTTAACCCAACACACGTTGGGCCTTAACCCAACACACGTTGGGCCTTAACCCAACACACGTTGGGCCTTAACCCAACACACGTTGGGCCTTAACCCAACACACGTTGGGCCTTAACCCAACACACGTTGGGCCTTAACCCAACACACGTTGGGCCTTAACCCAACACACGTTGGGCCTTAACCCAACACACGTTGGGCCTTAACCCAACACACGTTGGGCCTTAACCCAACACACGTTGGGCCTTAACCCAACACACGTTGGGCCTTAACCCAACACACGTTGGGCCTTAACCCAACACACGTTGGGCCTTAACCCGCTCTGTAATTGTCATACGACGCGTTAAATTAGTGTAGTGTTGCCTAACTGCAACCCCCGCAATATAGTTTGCCACTCGCACTGCCCGGTCCCCAGAGTATCGCTTCATGTTAAACACCTTGCAGCTATACACTGTAATGCGGATGGCAGCAGGACGTACATGCTCAATGCCCTTCGCAGTTGTTCATTGGCATTCGCATGGCGAAGCACAGCCTACGTTGTGGTACGGCTTGTGTCAACTGTCCGCTGATGTTGTACGTCCAAATGACACACTGTACTGCACATTGGTCCTCATGTACTGAATGATACATCGTGGTACATGTGTGACCGTACCACGACTGCGCCAACAACGGCGAACCATACGGTCCAAATATTGTGCACTCAGCTACGTGTCGTCTCCCTATAAGAGCTGGATTGCAGTATGGTATGCCGTGGATGGCGATCAGCATGAGCCGTCTGTTGATGTAGTGGCGCGTGTTGTCAGACGTAGTCGTCTCTTCTCACACACCGTGATAGCATGGTGCACTGCGTTCCACATCTGCGACATGCGACAGAGGCCGGTTGACAGTCGTTCGCGCAATGGACATCGCATACGTACGGGGGCCACCTTCCACGTGTTCGCGAAGCGTGCACATGTTGTTGCGTGTATGTGGGCAGACATAGTGTGTCGTGACACCTGACACAGGCATGCAACAATCGTTGAATTTGCAAATGGCGATGGACGTCTACGTTTGCTGGTGACGTTACGCAAATGAACAACTGGTAAACCGTTGTGGTGCGGTTGTTCTCGCTAGAGGTGAATCAGTGATGGCGACGATCGGTTGAGCTACCAACCGGTTGTTTCAGCGATACCCACCATGCCCACGAACGTGAATGGCATGTGGGTGTGAAGCGATACGCGGCGGTGGCTGGGTGGGACCGTCCCCGGCCGGTGAGGGGGGGCCTCCCGGCGTGCTGGCCGCGCGGTGCGTGGGCGCACGCGCTACAGCCGGCTGGTGGGGGCGGCCAGTGGCAGGCGCGCCGGCCGACGGAGGCGGCAGGCGGCGCAGCTGCGCGCCGGCGCACCCTGCACGCGGCGCCGTGCGGCCAAAGTAGGTCCTCGCGGGCCCGGTGCGAAGCGCGGTGGACATCTGCAGTGTGCTGGTCCGATTGAGGACTGTGTGCGCTGAGGATGCGCCGCCGCCCGGCGCTCGGCGCCGCGACGCCGTCTGCTGCTCGGTCGCCTCTGCGGTTCTCGCAGGTGGTTTGTATCGCAGCTGTGCGGACGTGTTGGCGCGTGCGCTGTGCTGGGAGAGTTCGCTTCGGCACCCAAGTGGGGCTTTTGTCCTTCTGTGGCGCTGGCGTTGGAGCTGCCGGCCACCGTAGGTGGCGCGTGTTGTCTCCCGCCGGCAATGCCACGACAGCACGCTCCCGGGCCTCTGTCGGCAGCGGCAAGCTCAGTTGGGAGCACGGGTGGTCGCACCTAAAGCGTCTACTCGCCAAACTCCGGGCGATTGCGCCTCTCTCGAACCCGACCAAGTACTTAGGACGGCGCTGCGCGCCGCCGGGACCTGAGAGGGTTTCGAGGTGTATTGTGCAGGGGAGCTCAGCCTCCTCCTGTTTGCAGAATAATTGAGCGGACGCTTGCGTGTTCGCGCGGGCCCCCGGGACACACTCCCGGGCGGCCGGCTGCTCAGCTCTAGTTGACGCAGCTCCCTGGTTGATCCTGCCAGTAGTCATATGCTTGTCTCAAAGATTAAGCCATGCATGTCTCAGTACAAGCCGCATTAAGGTGAAACCGCGAATGGCTCATTAAATCAGTTATGGTTCCTTAGATCGTACCCACGTTACTTGGATAACTGTGGTAATTCTAGAGCTAATACATGCAAACAGAGTCCCGACCAGAGATGGAAGGGACGCTTTTATTAGATCAAAACCAATCGGTCGGCTCGTCCGGTCCGTTTGCCTTGGTGACTCTGAATAACTTTGGGCTGATCGCACGGTCCTCGTACCGGCGACGCATCTTTCAAATGTCTGCCTTATCAACTGTCGATGGTAGGTTCTGCGCCTACCATGGTTGTAACGGGTAACGGGGAATCAGGGTTCGATTCCGGAGAGGGAGCCTGAGAAACGGCTACCACATCCAAGGAAGGCAGCAGGCGCGCAAATTACCCACTCCCGGCACGGGGAGGTAGTGACGAAAAATAACGATACGGGACTCATCCGAGGCCCCGTAATCGGAATGAGTACACTTTAAATCCTTTAACGAGTATCTATTGGAGGGCAAGTCTGGTGCCAGCAGCCGCGGTAATTCCAGCTCCAATAGCGTATATTAAAGTTGTTGCGGTTAAAAAGCTCGTAGTTGGATTTGTGTCCCACGCTGTTGGTTCACCGCCCGTCGGTGTTTAACTGGCATGTATCGTGGGACGTCCTGCCGGTGGGGCGAGCTGAAGGCGTGCGACGCGCCTCGTGCGTGCTCGTGCGTCCCGAGGCGGACCCCGTTGCAATCCTACCAGGGTGCTCTTGAGTGAGTGTCTCGGTGGGCCGGCACGTTTACTTTGAACAAATTAGAGTGCTTAAAGCAGGCAAGCCCGCCTGAATACTGTGTGCATGGAATAATGGAATAGGACCTCGGTTCTATTTTGTTGGTTTTCGGAACCCGAGGTAATGATTAATAGGGACAGGCGGGGGCATTCGTATTGCGACGTTAGAGGTGAAATTCTTGGATCGTCGCAAGACGAATAGAAGCGAAAGCATTTGCCAAGTATGTTTTCATTAATCAAGAACGAAAGTTAGAGGTTCGAAGGCGATCAGATACCGCCCTAGTTCTAACCATAAACGATGCCAGCCAGCGATCCGCCGCAGTTCCTCCGATGACTCGGCGGGCAGCCTCCGGGAAACCAAAGCTTTTGGGTTCCGGGGGAAGTATGGTTGCAAAGCTGAAACTTAAAGGAATTGACGGAAGGGCACCACCAGGAGTGGAGCCTGCGGCTTAATTTGACTCAACACGGGAAACCTCACCAGGCCCGGACACCGGAAGGATTGACAGATTGATAGCTCTTTCTTGATTCGGTGGGTGGTGGTGCATGGCCGTTCTTAGTTGGTGGAGCGATTTGTCTGG
>NC_060124.1:288702079-288704579 GCF_021461395.2 Schistocerca americana
GCTCGTACGAGTCTCATCCGGTAAAGCGAATGATTAGAGGCCTTGGGGCCGAAACGACCTCAACCTATTCTCAAACTTTAAATGGGTGAGATCTCCGGCTTGCTTGATATGCTGAAGCCGCGAGCAAACGACTCGGATCGGAGTGCCAAGTGGGCCACTTTTGGTAAGCAGAACTGGCGCTGTGGGATGAACCAAACGCCGAGTTAAGGCGCCCGAATCGACGCTCATGGGAAACCATGAAAGGCGTTGGTTGCTTAAGACAGCAGGACGGTGGCCATGGAAGTCGGAATCCGCTAAGGAGTGTGTAACAACTCACCTGCCGAAGCAACTAGCCCTGAAAATGGATGGCGCTGAAGCGTCGTGCCTATACTCGGCCGTCAGTCTGGCAGTCATGGCCGGTCCTTGCGGCCGGCCGCGAAGCCCTGACGAGTAGGAGGGTCGCGGCGGTGGGCGCAGAAGGGTCTGGGCGTGAGCCTGCCTGGAGCCGCCGTCGGTGCAGATCTTGGTGGTAGTAGCAAATACTCCAGCGAGGCCCTGGAGGGCTGACGCGGAGAAGGGTTTCGTGTGAACAGCCGTTGCACACGAGTCAGTCGATCCTAAGCCCTAGGAGAAATCCGATGTTGATGGGGGCCGTCATAGCATGATGCACTTTGTGCTGGCCCCCGTTGGGCGAAAGGGAATCCGGTTCCTATTCCGGAACCCGGCAGCGGAACCGATACAAGTCGGGCCCCTCTTTTAGAGATGCTCGTCGGGGTAACCCAAAAGGACCCGGAGACGCCGTCGGGAGATCGGGGAAGAGTTTTCTTTTCTGCATGAGCGTTCGAGTTCCCTGGAATCCTCTAGCAGGGAGATAGGGTTTGGAACGCGAAGAGCACCGCAGTTGCGGCGGTGTCCCGATCTTCCCCTCGGACCTTGAAAATCCGGGAGAGGGCCACGTGGAGGTGTCGCGCCGGTTCGTACCCATATCCGCAGCAGGTCTCCAAGGTGAAGAGCCTCTAGTCGATAGAATAATGTAGGTAAGGGAAGTCGGCAAATTGGATCCGTAACTTCGGGATAAGGATTGGCTCTGAGGATCGGGGCGTGTCGGGCTTGGTCGGGAAGTGGGTCAGCGCTAATGTGCCGGGCCTGGGCGAGGTGAGTGCCGTAGGGGTGCCGGTAAGTGCGGGCGTTTAGCGCGGGCGTGGTCTGCTCTCGCCGTTGGTTGGCCTCGTGCTGGCCGGCGGTGCAGGATGCGCGCGCCTGCGCGGCGTTCGCGCCCCGGTGCTTCAACCTGCGTGCAGGATCCGAGCTCGGTCCCGTGCCTTGGCCTCCCACGGATCTTCCTTGCTGCGAGGCCGCGTCCGCCTTAGCGTGCTCCTCCGGGGGCGCGCGGGTGCGCGGATTCTCTTCGGCCGCCATTCAACGATCAACTCAGAACTGGCACGGACTGGGGGAATCCGACTGTCTAATTAAAACAAAGCATTGCGATGGCCCTAGCGGGTGTTGACGCAATGTGATTTCTGCCCAGTGCTCTGAATGTCAACGTGAAGAAATTCAAGCAAGCTTGGGTAAACGGCGGGAGTAACTATGACTCTCTTAAGGTGGCCAAGTGGCGGCGGTGTGGCTGCATCCGGACTTGGCTTTTCGAAGTGCGGTCTTGATGTAGTCGTGCTGCTGCTGCGAGGTGCCTTCCTTGGGTTATAGTTACAGGGAGAGTGATGCGCAATACATGGGCCTAGCCCTCTTAGCCTCTCCTCTCCTGCGGTCTTCTCCCCTTCTCGTGGGCCCGCTGATTTTTGCAGAGTGGAAGACCGCACCAGGGGCTTGGGGGGGTTACCAGCCCCCCCTCGCATTATCCCTTTATAGTTGGGGGCAGCCGACAAGAAACAAGAGATGGTGGCCCTTCCGCTGAAGGTGCCACCCCAGCTACCCCAGCACCTATCCGGCCAACCGGCCGTAACGAAAATGCGATAGTTTGTGTAGCTCCCTTTGCTTGCAGTGAGTGCCACCGCACTTTTACCACGAAGAACGGTCTCGGGGTCCATCGCCGCCGCCAACACCCTGCGGCCGCCAACGCTGAGATCGTGACGGAGAGGCATCGCGCGAGGTGGACGGAGGAAGAAGTCCTGTCGCTCGCCAAGGCAGAGGCCGAACTGTTCCTGGAGAGGGACGCCCGGTTCTTCTTTGTAAATCAAGAACTTACCAGGATGTTCCCCGACCGAACGCTTGAGGCAATCAAGTGCCGACGGCGGCAAGCTGCCCACAAGCAGCTTGTCCGCCAATTCATGGAGGCACTTGAGATCGGTCGGGGTGAAGAGCCGGCGTCCCGCCGTGGAGCAGCGAGCTCGCTGCCTGACGCGGGCGAGGCCGCTGCGCCGCCCGTCGACGCAGCCGAGGACTTCGCGGCCGACACCACCGGGCCGCCGCCGGAGGGGCCGACTGACGCCGCCATCTGGGAGCATCTGGCGGGGCTACCTGCTTCCGCCCAGCGTTTCTCTGCCCTGGATCGAGTCATTGGTCT
>NC_060124.1:288709579-288714579 GCF_021461395.2 Schistocerca americana
CTCCCGCAACATGACCTCCTGCAACGACGATACCGTCATCTATGAGACGCCAAGCCGACTAAGACAGCCATGGGCCCACAGTGCCCTTCTTTCGACCCCACCCACAAAGCCTGCATCCTCTGTCGACAACAGCACCCCAACGCCAGCGCCTCTGCCGCACGAAGTCGTGGACCGGCAATCACTCCACCTGCACCCGTTCGTGCCCCACCCCAACCGCCCAACTCGCAACTCCAGCGGATGAACGGCGGACTTTGCTCGCACTCGCAATGTGCAATCCACCCCTATAACGTGCGTTTCATGAAGAGTTATGTCCAATATGCGACATTCCCGCTGTCCATATACATGAGCTGCGAGCTGTACCACGTACGAGCTACAGACGCGATCGCGTTGCTCTCTGTACGAATGCAGATGCTCAGCGGCAGCTAGGAGGCGCTCCATCCATGTCGGTACCGGTGAGCGTTGCACTCGCAGTCGCAAAAACGTACGGCAAGTATATTACTCGGAAGAGTCAATGACAGTCCAAGCCCCCCCTGCGTGGGAAGAGTCTTCCTAGGCCATGACCCACCGGAAGGGCGCAGCGTCCCCCACCCCAGACATGTGACGTCACACTATCGGTATTGACGACTAGACTGATTCCTTATAATCATTTGCCATACACCGGTGGAAGCTGCCGAGACGAGTAACTACGTGGCGGCCTCGCCGTGTCACTAATGTACAGAGATACAACAGTTTCGACTGGAACCGGATGAAACGTATACACGGCGCTGATTAGTAATAGATAGAGCCATCAAAATACAGATAATGTATACAACTGTCCGTATACATGCTGAAAGACTCTGCTCACAATCACAACCACACGGCAGCCAGACACTCTTATCACGCACTACTCTCTGCCTGTAACAGGCACAGAGACAATATGTAAGCACCAGCATGGAACAACACCCAGTGCATCCTCTCCGCCACATTAGACAATCCACACTATCATAACCAGACCGGGAGGTCCACTCACAAAACAGAATATCCCACCCTTCCGACAACCACCATTGCTCAGCTAAGCCACCAACACCCACACATGTCCTACACAGGGGTACACCCAACATCACAATACTGCCTCCTGTCACAGCACACAAACAATGGCAGGAATGAAAGACACAGGTCTGCCACAAGCATGGAATCAGAGCGCCGCCTGTCATGAGCCAAAGGTGCACCCTGACATGGCAAATCAGATGATGCCGCAGTCATTTACTTACGATAATCACAATCAACAAACCGGCCCCCCCCCCCCAAAACACCTTTCCTTACAACAATGTGTACCTTAACCTAACCCGTATTGTGCCTTAACCTAACCCGTATTGTGCCTTAACCTAACCCGTATTGTGCCTTAACCTAACCCGTATTGTGCCTTAACCTAACCCGTATTGTGCCTTAACCTAACCCGTATTGTGCCTTAACCTAACCCGTATTGTGCCTTAACCTAACCCGTATTGTGCCTTAACCTAACCCGTATTGTGCCTTAACCTAACCCGTATTGTGCCTGAACCTAACCCGTGTTGCGCCTTAACCTAACCCGTGTTGCGCCTTAACCTAACCCGTGTTGCGCCTTAACCTAACCCGTATTGCGCCTTAACCTAACCCGTGTTGCGCCTTAACCTAACCCGTGTTGCGCCTTAACCTAACCCGTGTTGCGCCTTAACCTAACCCGTGTTGCGCCTTAACCTAACCCGTGTTGCGCCTTAACCTAACCCGTGTTGCGCCTTAACCAAACCTATGTTGCGCCTTAACCTAACCTATGTTGCGCCTTAACCTAACCTATGTTGCGCCTTAACCTAACCTATGTTGCGCCTTAACCTAACCCATATTGTACCTTAACCTAACCCATATTGTACCTTAACCTAACCCATATTGTACCTTAACCTAACCCATATTGTACCTTAACCTAACCCATATTGTACCTTAACCTAACCCATATTGTACCTTAACCTAACCCATATTGTACCTTAACCTAACCCATATTGTACCTTAACCTAACCCATATTGTACCTTAACCTAACCCATATTGTACCTTAACCTAACCCATATTGTACCTTAACCTAACCCATATTGTACCTTAACCTAACCCATATTGTGCCTTAACCTAACCCATGTTGCGCCTTAACCTAACCTATGTTGCGCCTTAACCTAACCTATGTTGCGCCTTAACCTAACCTATGTTGCGCCTTAACCTAACCTATGTTGCGCCTTAACCTAACCTATGTTGCGCCTTAACCCAACACACGTTGGGCCTTAACCCAACACACGTTGGGCCTTAACCCAACACACGTTGGGCCTTAACCCAACACACGTTGGGCCTTAACCCAACACACGTTGGGCCTTAACCCAACACACGTTGGGCCTTAACCCAACACACGTTGGGCCTTAACCCAACACACGTTGGGCCTTAACCCAACACACGTTGGGCCTTAACCCAACACACGTTGGGCCTTAACCCAACACACGTTGGGCCTTAACCCAACACACGTTGGGCCTTAACCCAACACACGTTGGGCCTTAACCCGCTCTGTAATTGTCATACGACGCGTTAAATTAGTGTAGTGTTGCCTAACTGCAACCCCCGCAATATAGTTTGCCACTCGCACTGCCCGGTCCCCAGAGTATCGCTTCATGTTAAACACCTTGCAGCTATACACTGTAATGCGGATGGCAGCAGGACGTACATGCTCAATGCCCTTCGCAGTTGTTCATTGGCATTCGCATGGCGAAGCACAGCCTACGTTGTGGTACGGCTTGTGTCAACTGTCCGCTGATGTTGTACGTCCAAATGACACACTGTACTGCACATTGGTCCTCATGTACTGAATGATACATCGTGGTACATGTGTGACCGTACCACGACTGCGCCAACAATGGCGAACCATACGGTCCAAATATTGTGCACTCAGCTACGTGTCGTCTCCCTATAAGAGCTGGATTGCAGTATGGTATGCCGTGGATGGCGATCAGCATGAGCCGTCTGTTGATGTAGTGGCGCGTGTTGTCAGACGTAGTCGTCTCTTCTCACACACCGTGATAGCATGGTGCACTGCGTTCCACATCTGCGACATGCGACAGAGGCCGGTTGACAGTCGTTCGCGCAATGGACATCGCATACGTACGGGGGCCACCTTCCACGTGTTCGCGAAGCGTGCACATGTTGTTGCGTGTATGTGGGCAGACATAGTGTGTCGTGACACCTGACACAGGCATGCAACAATCGTTGAATTTGCAAATGGCGATGGACGTCTACGTTTGCTGGTGACGTTACGCAAATGAACAACTGGTAAACCGTTGTGGTGCGGTTGTTCTCGCTAGAGGTGAATCAGTGATGGCGACGATCGGTTGAGCTACCAACCGGTTGTTTCAGCGATACCCACCATGCCCACGAACGTGAATGGCATGTGGGTGTGAAGCGATACGCGGCGGTGGCTGGGTGGGACCGTCCCCGGCCGGTGAGGGGGGGCCTCCCGGCGTGCTGGCCGCGCGGTGCGTGGGCGCACGCGCTACAGCCGGCTGGTGGGGGCGGCCAGTGGCAGGCGCGCCGGCCGACGGAGGCGGCAGGCGGCGCAGCTGCGCGCCGGCGCACCCTGCACGCGGCGCCGTGCGGCCAAAGTAGGTCCTCGCGGGCCCGGTGCGAAGCGCGGTGGACATCTGCAGTGTGCTGGTCCGATTGAGGACTGTGTGCGCTGAGGATGCGCCGCCGCCCGGCGCTCGGCGCCGCGACGCCGTCTGCTGCTCGGTCGCCTCTGCGGTTCTCGCAGGTGGTTTGTATCGCAGCTGTGCGGACGTGTTGGCGCGTGCGCTGTGCTGGGAGAGTTCGCTTCGGCACCCAAGTGGGGCTTTTGTCCTTCTGTGGCGCTGGCGTTGGAGCTGCCGGCCACCGTAGGTGGCGCGTGTTGTCTCCCGCCGGCAATGCCACGACAGCACGCTCCCGGGCCTCTGTCGGCAGCGGCAAGCTCAGTTGGGAGCACGGGTGGTCGCACCTAAAGCGTCTACTCGCCAAACTCCGGGCGATTGCGCCTCTCTCGAACCCGACCAAATACTTAGGACGGCGCTGCGAGCCGCCGGGACCTGAGAGGGTTTCGAGGTGTATTGTGCAGGGGAGCTCAGCCTCCTCCTGTTTGCAGAATAATTGAGCGGACGCTTGCGTGTTCGCGCGGGCCCCCGGGACACACTCCCGGGCGGCCGGCTGCTCAGCTCTAGTTGACGCAGCTCCCTGGTTGATCCTGCCAGTAGTCATATGCTTGTCTCAAAGATTAAGCCATGCATGTCTCAGTACAAGCCGCATTAAGGTGAAACCGCGAATGGCTCATTAAATCAGTTATGGTTCCTTAGATCGTACCCACGTTACTTGGATAACTGTGGTAATTCTAGAGCTAATACATGCAAACAGAGTCCCGACCAGAGATGGAAGGGACGCTTTTATTAGATCAAAACCAATCGGTCGGCTCGTCCGGTCCGTTTGCCTTGGTGACTCTGAATAACTTTGGGCTGATCGCACGGTCCTCGTACCGGCGACGCATCTTTCAAATGTCTGCCTTATCAACTGTCGATGGTAGGTTCTGCGCCTACCATGGTTGTAACGGGTAACGGGGAATCAGGGTTCGATTCCGGAGAGGGAGCCTGAGAAACGGCTACCACATCCAAGGAAGGCAGCAGGCGCGCAAATTACCCACTCCCGGCACGGGGAGGTAGTGACGAAAAATAACGATACGGGACTCATCCGAGGCCCCGTAATCGGAATGAGTACACTTTAAATCCTTTAACGAGTATCTATTGGAGGGCAAGTCTGGTGCCAGCAGCCGCGGTAATTCCAGCTCCAATAGCGTATATTAAAGTTGTTGCGGTTAAAAAGCTCGTAGTTGGATTTGTGTCCCACGCTGTTGGTTCACCGCCCGTCGGTGTTTAACTGGCATGTATCGTGGGACGTCCTGCCGGTGGGGCGAGCTGAAGGCGTGCGACGCGCC
>NC_060124.1:288717079-288719579 GCF_021461395.2 Schistocerca americana
ACGGCCCGGGTGCGCAGCCTGTCCTTCCGCGGGCCTCGGTTCGCGTCTGTTGGGCAGAGCCCCGGTGTCCTGGCTGGCTGCCCGGCGGTATATCTGGAGGAGTCGATTCGCCCCTTTGGGCGCTCGGGCTCCCGGCAAGCGCGCGCGGTTCTTCCCGGATGACGGACCTACCTGGCCCGGCCCCGGACCCGCGCCGCTGTTGGCTCGGGATGCTCTCGGGCGGAATAATCGCTCCCGTCAGCGGCGCTTCAGCTTTGGACAATTTCACGACCCGTCTTGAAACACGGACCAAGGAGTCTAACATGTGCGCGAGTCATTGGGCTGTACGAAACCTAAAGGCGTAATGAAAGTGAAGGTCTCGCCTTGCGCGGGCCGAGGGAGGATGGGGCTTCCCCGCCCTTCACGGGGCGGCGGCCTCCGCACTCCCGGGGCGTCTCGTCCTCATTGCGAGGTGAGGCGCACCTAGAGCGTACACGTTGGGACCCGAAAGATGGTGAACTATGCCTGGCCAGGACGAAGTCAGGGGAAACCCTGATGGAGGTCCGTAGCGATTCTGACGTGCAAATCGATCGTCGGAGCTGGGTATAGGGGCGAAAGACTAATCGAACCATCTAGTAGCTGGTTCCCTCCGAAGTTTCCCTCAGGATAGCTGGTGCTCGTACGAGTCTCATCCGGTAAAGCGAATGATTAGAGGCCTTGGGGCCGAAACGACCTCAACCTATTCTCAAACTTTAAATGGGTGAGATCTCCGGCTTGCTTGATATGCTGAAGCCGCGAGCAAACGACTCGGATCGGAGTGCCAAGTGGGCCACTTTTGGTAAGCAGAACTGGCGCTGTGGGATGAACCAAACGCCGAGTTAAGGCGCCCGAATCGACGCTCATGGGAAACCATGAAAGGCGTTGGTTGCTTAAGACAGCAGGACGGTGGCCATGGAAGTCGGAATCCGCTAAGGAGTGTGTAACAACTCACCTGCCGAAGCAACTAGCCCTGAAAATGGATGGCGCTGAAGCGTCGTGCCTATACTCGGCCGTCAGTCTGGCAGTCATGGCCGGTCCTTGCGGCCGGCCGCGAAGCCCTGACGAGTAGGAGGGTCGCGGCGGTGGGCGCAGAAGGGTCTGGGCGTGAGCCTGCCTGGAGCCGCCGTCGGTGCAGATCTTGGTGGTAGTAGCAAATACTCCAGCGAGGCCCTGGAGGGCTGACGCGGAGAAGGGTTTCGTGTGAACAGCCGTTGCACACGAGTCAGTCGATCCTAAGCCCTAGAAGAAATCCGATGTTGATGGGGGCCGTCATAGCATGATGCACTTTGTGCTGGCCCCCGTTGGGCGAAAGGGAATCCGGTTCCTATTCCGGAACCCGGCAGCGGAACCGATACAAGTCGGGCCCCTCTTTTAGAGATGCTCGTCGGGGTAACCCAAAAGGACCCGGAGACGCCGTCGGGAGATCGGGGAAGAGTTTTCTTTTCTGCATGAGCGTTCGAGTTCCCTGGAATCCTCTAGCAGGGAGATAGGGTTTGGAACGCGAAGAGCACCGCAGTTGCGGCGGTGTCCCGATCTTCCCCTCGGACCTTGAAAATCCGGGAGAGGGCCACGTGGAGGTGTCGCGCCGGTTCGTACCCATATCCGCAGCAGGTCTCCAAGGTGAAGAGCCTCTAGTCGATAGAATAATGTAGGTAAGGGAAGTCGGCAAATTGGATCCGTAACTTCGGGATAAGGATTGGCTCTGAGGATCGGGGCGTGTCGGGCTTGGTCGGGAAGTGGGTCAGCGCTAACGTGCCGGGCCTGGGCGAGGTGAGTGCCGTAGGGGTGCCGGTAAGTGCGGGCGTTTAGCGCGGGCGTGGTCTGCTCTCGCCGTTGGTTGGCCTCGTGCTGGCCGGCGGTGCAGGATGCGCGCGCCTGCGCGGCGTTCGCGCCCCGGTGCTTCAACCTGCGTGCAGGATCCGAGCTCGGTCCCGTGCCTTGGCCTCCCACGGATCTTCCTTGCTGCGAGGCCGCGTCCGCCTTAGCGTGCTCCTCCGGGGGCGCGCGGGTGCGCGGATTCTCTTCGGCCGCCATTCAACGATCAACTCAGAACTGGCACGGACTGGGGGAATCCGACTGTCTAATTAAAACAAAGCATTGCGATGGCCCTAGCGGGTGTTGACGCAATGTGATTTCTGCCCAGTGCTCTGAATGTCAACGTGAAGAAATTCAAGCAAGCGCGGGTAAACGGCGGGAGTAACTATGACTCTCTTAAGGTAGCCAAATGCCTCGTCATCTAATACAACACAAGCTTCGCAAAGTGGCCCACCTTTGACCAGCATCTCATCAGGTCCACAGCCCACTGGCCACAAAGCCAAAATGTAGGCGTTAATGAAATGATCACAAGGCTACAGGCAGCAATCCACGAGAGCTGTAGCCGATCAATGAGAAAGAGGACACAGGTGCAAAATCCAGTACCATGGTGGAATGCAACACTTACTAACCTGCGACGTGACACCATTTCAGCACGACGAAGTCTGCA
>NC_060124.1:288724579-288734579 GCF_021461395.2 Schistocerca americana
CCGACTAAGACAGCCATGGGCCCACAGTGCCCTTCTTTCGACCCCACCCACAAAGCCTGCATCCTCTGTCGACAACAGCACCCCAACGCCAGCGCCTCTGCCGCACGAAGTCGTGGACCGGCAATCACTCCACCTGCACCCGTTCGTGCCCCACCCCAACCGCCCAACTCGCAACTCCAGCGGATGAACGGCGGACTTTGCTCGCACTCGCAATGTGCAATCCACCCCTATAACGTGCGTTTCATGAAGAGTTATGTCCAATATGCGACTTTTTTTTTTTTTTTTTTTTACTTGATTGTTATTTTAAAGCCTGTACAGCAGGCAGGCTGTCAGCAGCATACTACGCTGCTCTTCAGCCATAGAAGGTACAATCAGCAAAAACAGGAGAAAAACATAAAAGTTACAAAACGGTGGGCAATAAACAGGAGACACAGAGAAACAAACACGGAGCCGTTCACACCCGACGAGAAGCCACACTGCAAACTGTTGAGACGACGCACAAACACTGAAGGAGACGATGGCACTGGTGAACGATGGAGTGTGACGGTAAACACTGAACACTAAACATGACGGCACACACGATACACTGATGGCGGTGATCTCCGGCGCGCGAATGTCCACTGAGCGTGTGCGAGTCCGGGGACCTGCCAAGAGGGCAACAGGGATGAGGAGGGGGAGAGGGGAGGAAAAGAGGATGCCATGGCTTAGGAAACGGGGACAGGAGGATAGGGACAGGGGAGGGGGGGGCCCGGGGGACGAGGGACGAGAAAAGGAGGAGGGAGGGAAAGGGGAGAGAAGGGAGGGAGGGTGCCCCGAGGAGCAAGCACAGGAGGAGGGTGGGAGGATCAAAGTCGGTAGGAGGGGTAGATGGAGGGGAGGAGGGCATCATCAGGGAGGGGGAGCTGGCGGAAGCCACCTTGGGAGAGAGTAAGGAGGGTGGAGAGATGGAGACCGGGTGGGACGTGGGAGTACAGGCGTGGCAGCGGGCGGGGGTGGGAGAGGATCGGGGAGACGAGCGGGTGAGGAGGATCGAGTTTACGGGAGGTGTATAGGATGCGTATCCTTTCGAGGAAGAGGAGGAGGTGGGGGAAGGGGATAAGGTCATACAGGATCCGCGTGGGGGAAGGGAGACGGATGCGATAGGCAAGGCGGAGAGCATGGCGTTCAAGGATTTGGAGGGATTTATAAAAGGAAGGGGGGGCGGAGATCCAGGCGGGATGGGCGTAACAGAGGATAGGGCGGATGAGGGACTTATAGGTGTGGAGGATGGTGGAGGGGTCCAGACCCCACGTTCGGCCGGAAAGGAGCTTGAGGAGACGGAGTCGGGAACGTGCCTTGGCTTGGATTGTCTGGAGATGGGGAGTCCAGGAGAGGCGACGGTCGAGGGTGACGCCAAGGTACTTAAGGGTGGGGGTGAGAGCGATGGGACGGCCATAAACGGTGAGATAGAAATCAAGGAGGCGGAAGGAGGGAGTGGTTTTGCCTACAATGATCGCCTGGGTTTTGGAAGGATTGACCTTGAGCAACCACTGGTTGCACCAAGCGGTGAACCGGTCAAGATGGGATTGGAGAAGGTGTTGGGAGCGTCGCAGGGTGGGGGCAAGGGCAAGGAAGGCGGTGTCATCGGCAAACTGGAGAAGGTGGACGGGGGGTGACGGCGGCGGCATGTCCGCCGTGTACAACAAGTACAGAAGGGGGGAGAGGACGGAGCCTTGGGGCACACCGGCGGAGGGGAAAAAGGTGTAGGAATCGGTGTTATGGATGGTGACATAGGAAGGACGGCGGGAGAGAAAGGAACCGAT
Organism: Schistocerca americana; assembly: GCF_021461395.2. Taxonomy (NCBI): domain Eukaryota; kingdom Metazoa; phylum Arthropoda; class Insecta; order Orthoptera; family Acrididae; genus Schistocerca; species Schistocerca americana. The sequence continues at coordinate 288,726,382 of NC_060124.1, forward strand.
CAGACGAACGTAGTTAATGGGAAGGGCGAAGGTTTGGAGCTTGAAGAGGAGACCGGAATGCCATACGCGGTCATATGCGCGTTCGAGGTCAAGAGAGAGGAAGATTGCGGAGCGACGGGAATTGAGCTGTTCGGAAAGGAGATGAGTGAGGTGAAGGAGAAGATCGTCGGAAGAGAAGGACGGCCGAAAGCCACACTGGGTAACGGGGAGGAGGCGGTGCTGGCGGAGATGCTGGTGGATGCGGCGGGTGAGGATAGATTCCAGGACCTTGCTGAAGACCGAGGTAAGGCTGATGGGACGGTAGGAGGAGACGGCGGACGGCGGTTGGCCAGGTTTGAGGAACATGAGGATACGGGAGGTTTTCCACAGGTCGGGGTAGTAACCGGTGGACAGGACTACATTGTAGAGCCTGGCCAGGGTGGAGAGAAAAGAGACAGGAGCTTCACGAAGGTGACGGTAGGTGACACGATCGTGACCAGGAGCGGTGTTGCGTTTGGTGCGGAGTGTATTGATGAGATCCTGTGTGGTGATGGGGGCATTAAGGTCCGTGTGGGGAATGTTGTCCAAGTACTGGAAACCAGGAGCGAGGGGAGGGACAGAGGTATCAGTTCGATCGCGGATATCTGGGAAGAGGGAGTAATCGAACTGGGGATCATCAGGGATGGAAAACACATCGGACAGGTAGGAGGCGAAGTGATTGGCCTTACTAAGGGCGTCAGGAAAGGGGTGATCATCGTGGAGAAGAGGATAGTAGGGGGAGGGTTTAGTTCCGGTAAGGCGACGGAAGGCGGTCCAGAACTTGGACGAGTTTATAGGGAGGGTAGCAGTTAAACGGGTGCATGTCTGTCGCCAGTCCCGGCGTTTCTTGGCCGCGAGCAAATTTCGAATGTGTCGCTGTAGTTGCCGGTGGCGTCGTAGGGTGTCCGGGTCACGCGTGCGGAGGAAGGCACGGTAGAGACGACGGGATTCACGGAGGAGGAGGACGGCCTGTGGTGGTAAGGTAGGACGGTGGGGGTGGATGGCAACAGTAGGGACGTGGGCCTCCACGGCCTCAGACAAGGTCTGCTGGAGAAAGGAGGCGGCATGGGTGACATCATCAGGACGGCGGTAGGCGAGAGGGTGGCTATCGACCTGAGTGGAGAGGGTATCCCGGTAGGCATTCCAGTTGGCACGGGAATAGTCATGGATGTACTTAGGGGGAGGGTCATGACGAGGGTCGGGGCGGGGGCGACGGCCGTCTGAAATGGTGAGGAGGACAGGGAGATGGTCGCTACCAATAGGCTCCAGGACATCCACCGTAATGCGACCAAGGAGGTTGGGGGAGGAGAGGATAACATCGGGAGTGGAGTTGGATTCGGGACGAGTATGCTGGGGGATGGGGATGAGGTCGCCTTGAAGGGAGGAGAGGAACCGATGCCACCGCCGTAACTGGGCAGCGGAGCGACTATGGATGTTGAGGTCGGCGGCGATCACATAGGAGGAGAAGGTACGGTCGATGTGGGAGAGGAAGTCGAAAGGAAGAGGGGCGTTGGGGCGGACATAGATGGTGGCACAGGTAATGGTAAGGCCGGGGAAGAAGAGACTAAGGATCAGGTGTTCGGTGGGGTCGGGAAGGAGAGGCTGGAGCCGAACGGGTATCTGGCGGTGGTGGCCAATGGCAACTCCGCCACGCGCAACTGGGAGGGGATTATCGGAGCGGTGGAGGAGATAGGGGGAGGTGTGGATGGAGTGGTGGGGTTGGAGGAAGGTTTCATTGAGGAGGAAGGCATCCACACGGTGGGTAGCAAGGGTGTGCAGGAAGAGGTTCTTGGTGGCGGGAAGGGAGCGGATATTGTTGAAAAGGATACGATGCTGTCGCGCCATGATAAGGACTTAGACGAGGGTGTCAAGGCGGGAGAAGGTGAAATGGGCCTGGTTATTGGAAAAGGTGGCGTACATTTTAAGGTGGAATATGGAACGGGCGGCGAGGGAGATCTGTTGTAAGGTGTGGGGGCGCTGAAAGGGATGGACGTTTTGAAGGACAATGGTGAGGAACCTGATGATGTCCTCAGCAGTGGGGGGGGGACGAAGGGAATTGCCAGGAGGGGTGGGGGCGTCCAGGGGACGGACAGGTACGGTGAGTTCAGGAGTGGTGGGAGGGGGTCGGGCTTTGCACTTTTGGGAGTAGGTGGGGTGGGGGAGGCTGCAGGTATTACAGGAGGGAGGGGATTGGAGGTTGGGGCACTGCCGGAGGAAGTGCGCTTGCCGACAATGTGGGCAGGTGGGGGCCTCGCGGCACTCTGCTGTTGGATGTGCATTGTAGCGCAGACATCTCTGGCAGCGCAGGGATTGAGGGGGGGAACGGGAGGGGTCGACCTTGTACCGCTGATTGAAGAGGAGGGCACCCTCCTTCAGGAGACGGTCAATGGAGGGGGCGTCCTCAGAGAAAACCCGCATAAGGCGGGTGGGGCCGGTCGCGTTGAAAATGCGGCGGACCGCCCGCACCTCCAGGGTGGGATGGGCCTTCAGCTCCGCCAGCACCTCCTCCTCCGTGATCGACGGGCTAAGCCGAGTGATCACGGCGGTGAGGGTCGGCGGGCGACGCGGGGGTTGGGGTTGGCGGGTAGGAGATGGGGAGGGAGCAGGGGTGAGGGAGGCGTGAGGACCAAAACGGGTGATGGGGAGGCGGGAGAGGATGTCAGTATGGAGGGTTGGGCTGGGGGAGGAGATAAGAACAGAATCCCGTCTGGGAGTAAGGAGAGAGATGGGGACGCCAGGGAAATGTTGGCGGAGGAGGAGGGAGAGATTCCGGGCCTCGAGGAAGGAAGGATCGGGACGGGACAGGAGATATTTGTAGAGACCGGGTGGGGAGGAGGAGGAGGAGGAGGAGGGAGCGGGGCCTGGTGGGGAGACGTCCATGGCATTTTGGGGTGGGGATGGCGGGCGGGGTGGAGCCTTTTTAGGAGCAGAGGAAGTGGAGGCGCCACTAGGGCGTTTGACAGCGGCAGATGGACGGGTGGTGACAGGAGGGACGGGAACGATGGGGAGGTGGTGGGAAGGGACAGGTCCCGGCACGGACGCAGCAGGCGGCGCCGGAGATAGTGACTGTGACGGTGCAGGCGAATGTGGCAGTGATGGTGATGGTGACGATGATGACGGTGGTGGCGGTGATGGCGATGGCGATGGCGATGGGGAGAGCTGGGCGTGGGCAGTGGCCCGACGGGCCACCACCCTAGCCGGAGCTGCAGTGACAGGCTGGGGGAGTGGGGGGAAAGGATCAGAACGAGAGGAAGAGGCGGGAGATGGGGAGACAAAGAGCGAGGGCGAAGGGATAGAGAGGAGGGGAGGGATGGAAGGAGGGGGGTGGGATTGGGCACACCAAGTGATAGTGGTGGAGGCGGCGGAAGGGGACGTATACACGATGGCGGTGGTGGTAGTAGTGACGGTGGTGGTGGGGGCGGACATGACGACAAGAAGAAGAAGAAAGAAAAACACAGCACTAAAAGGACAGGACACACACTGGGGGACGGCGACGGCGACGGCGACGGCGACGGCGACGGCGACGGCGACGGCGACGGCGACGGCGAGAGGCAGGGACGCTGCTGCCGCGGACGGGGCCGGGGCGGCGGCGGCTGCGGGGCCGGGGCGGCGGCGGCTGCGGCTGCTGCTGCTGCTGCTGCTGCTGCTGCTGCTGGCTGGACTGCTGCTGGCTGGACTGCTGCTGGCTGGACTGCTGCTGCCACCGGAGGGCTGGCTGGCTGGCTGGCTGGCTGGCTGGCTGGCTGGCTGGCTGGCTGCGGGACCACTGCTGCAGGCCGGGACCGGGAACTGCTGGCTGGCTGGCTGGCTGGCTGGCTGGCTGGCTGGCTGGCACCTGGAACCCCTAACACTTCGATTAGCGCGAAAAAGGCACAATCGAAGGGCGGTAACCTTGCGGTGTACCGCCGGAGATGTGCAATATGCGACATTCCCGCTGTCCATATACATGAGCTGCGAGCTGTACCACGTACGAGCTACAGACGCGATCGCGTTGCTCTCTGTACGAATGCAGATGCTCAGCGGCAGCTAGGAGGCGCTCCATCCATGTCGGTACCGGTGAGCGTTGCACTCGCAGTCGCAAAAACGTACGGCAAGTATATTACTCGGAAGAGTCAATGACAGTCCAAGCCCCCCCTGCGTGGGAAGAGTCTTCCTAGGCCATGACCCACCGGAAGGGCGCAGCGTCCCCCACCCCAGACATGTGACGTCACACTATCGGTATTGACGACTAGACTGATTCCTTATAATCATTTGCCATACACCGGTGGAAGCTGCCGAGACGAGTAACTACGTGGCGGCCTCGCCGTGTCACTAATGTACAGAGATACAACAGTTTCGACTGGAACCGGATGAAACGTATACACGGCGCTGATTAGTAATAGATAGAGCCATCAAAATACAGATAATGTATACAACTGTCCGTATACATGCTGAAAGACTCTGCTCACAATCACAACCACACGTCAGCCAGACACTCTTATCACGCACTACTCTCTGCCTGTAACAGGCACAGAGACAATATGTAAGCACCAGCATGGAACAACACCCAGTGCATCCTCTCCGCCACATTAGACAATCCACACTATCATAACCAGACCGGGAGGTCCACTCACAAAACAGAATATCCCACCCTTCCGACAACCACCATTGCTCAGCTAAGCCACCAACACCCACACATGTCCTACACAGGGGTACACCCAACATCACAATACTGCCTCCTGTCACAGCACACAAACAATGGCAGGAATGAAAGACACAGGTCTGCCACAAGCATGGAATCAGAGCGCCGCCTGTCATGAGCCAAAGGTGCACCCTGACATGGCAAATCAGATGATGCCGCAGTCATTTACTTACGATAATCACAATCAACAAACCGGCCCCCCCCCCCCAAAACACCTTTCCTTACAACAATGTGTACCTTAACCTAACCTGTATTGTGCCTTAACCTAACCCGTATTGTGCCTTAACCTAACCCGTATTGTGCCTTAACCTAACCCGTATTGTGCCTTAACCTAACCCGTATTGTGCCTTAACCTAACCCGTATTGTGCCTTAACCTAACCCGTATTGTGCCTTAACCTAACCCGTATTGTGCCTTAACCTAACCCGTATTGTGCCTTAACCTAACCCGTATTGTGCCTTAACCTAACCCGTATTGTGCCTTAACCTAACCCGTATTGTGCCTTAACCTAACCCGTATTGTGCCTTAACCTAACCCGTATTGTGCCTTAACCTAACCCGTATTGTGCCTTAACCTAACCCGTATTGCGCCTGAACCTAACCCGTGTTGCGCCTTAACCTAACCCGTGTTGCGCCTTAACCTAACCCGTGTTGCGCCTTAACCTAACCCGTGTTGCGCCTTAACCTAACCCGTGTTGCGCCTTAACCTAACCCGTGTTGCGCCTTAACCTAACCCGTGTTGCGCCTTAACCTAACCCGTGTTGCGCCTTAACCTAACCCGTGTTGCGCCTTAACCTAACCCGTGTTGCGCCTTAACCTAACCTGTGTTGCGCCTTAACCTAACCTGTGTTGCGCCTTAACCTAACCTATGTTGCGCCTTAACCTAACCTATGTTGCGCCTTAACCTAACCTATGTTGCGCCTTAACCTAACCCATATTGTACCTTAACCTAACCCATATTGTACCTTAACCTAACCCATATTGTACCTTAACCTAACCCATATTGTACCTTAACCTAACCCATATTGTACCTTAACCTAACCCATATTGTACCTTAACCTAACCCATATTGTACCTTAACCTAACCCATATTGTACCTTAACCTAACCCATATTGTACCTTAACCTAACCCATATTGTACCTTAACCTAACCCATATTGTACCTCAACCTAACCCATATTGTGCCTTAACCTAACCCATGTTGCGCCTTAACCTAACCTATGTTGCGCCTTAACCTAACCTATGTTGCGCCTTAACCTAACCTATGTTGCGCCTTAACCTAACCTATGTTGCGCCTTAACCTAACCTATGTTGCGCCTTAACTCAACACACGTTGCGCCTTAACCCAACACACGTTGGGCCTTAACCCAACACACGTTGGGCCTTAACCCAACACACGTTGGGCCTTAACCCAACACACGTTGGGCCTTAACCCAACACACGTTGGGCCTTAACCCAACACACGTTGGGCCTTAACCCAACACACGTTGGGCCTTAACCCAACACACGTTGGGCCTTAACCCGCTCTGTAATTGTCATACGACGCGTTAAATTAGTGTAGTGTTGCCTAACTGCAACCCCCGCAATATAGTTTGCCACTCGCACTGCCCGGTCCCCAGAGTATCGCTTCATGTTAAACACCTTGCAGCTATACACTGTAATGCGGATGGCAGCAGGACGTACATGCTCAATGCCCTTCGCAGTTGTTCATTGGCATTCGCATGGCGAAGCACAGCCTACGTTGTGGTACGGCTTGTGTCAACTGTCCGCTGATGTTGTACGTCCAAATGACACACTGTACTGCACATTGGTCCTCATGTACTGAATGATACATCGTGGTACATGTGTGACCGTACCACGACTGCGCCTACAACGGCGAACCATACGGTCCAAATATTGTGCACTCAGCTACGTGTCGTCTAACTATAAGAGCTGGATTGCAGTATGGTATGCCGTGGAAGGCGATCAGCATGAGCCGTCTGTTGATGTAGTGGCGCGTGTTGTCAGACGTAGTCGTCTCTTCTCTCACACCGTGATAGCATGGTGCACTGCGTTCCACATCTGCGACATGCGACAGAGGCCGGTTGACAGTCGTTCGCGCAATGGACATCGCATACGTACGGGGGCCACCTTCCACGTGTTCGCGAAGCGTGCACATGTTGTTGCGTGTATGTGGGCAGACATAGTGTGTCGTGACACCTGACACAGGCATGCAACAATCGTTGAATTTGCAAATGGCGATGGACGTCTACGTTTGCTGGTGACGTTACGCAAATGAACAACTGGTAAACCGTTGTGGTGCGGTTGTTCTCGCTAGAGGTGAATCAGTGATGGCGACGATCGGTTGAGCTACCAACCGGTTGTTTCAGCGATACCCACCATGCCCACGAACGTGAATGGCATGTGGGTGTGAAGCGATACGCGGCGGTGGCTGGGTGGGACCGTCCCCGGCCGGTGAGGGGGGGCCTCCCGGCGTGCTGGCCGCGCGGTGCGTGGGCGCACGCGCTACAGCCGGCTGGTGGGGGCGGCCAGTGGCAGGCGCGCCGGCCGACGGAGGCGGCAGGCGGCGCAGCTGCGCGCCGGCGCACCCTGCACGCGGCGCCGTGCGGCCAAAGTAGGTCCTCGCGGGCCCGGTGCGAAGCGCGGTGGACATCTGCAGTGTGCTGGTCCGATTGAGGACTGTGTGCGCTGAGGATGCGCCGCCGCCCGGCGCTCGGCGCCGCGACGCCGTCTGCTGCTCGGTCGCCTCTGCGGTTCTCGCAGGTGGTTTGTATCGCAGCTGTGCGGACGTGTTGGCGCGTGCGCTGTGCTGGGAGAGTTCGCTTCGGCACCCAAGTGGGGCTTTTGTCCTTCTGTGGCGCTGGCGTTGGAGCTGCCGGCCACCGTAGGTGGCGCGTGTTGTCTCCCGCCGGCAATGCCACGACAGCACGCTCCCGGGCCTCTGTCGGCAGCGGCAAGCTCAGTTGGGAGCACGGGTGGTCGCACCTAAAGCGTCTACTCGCCAAACTCCGGGCGATTGCGCCTCTCTCGAACCCGACCAAGTACTTAGGACGGCGCTGCGCGCCGCCGGGACCTGAGAGGGTTTCGAGGTGTATTGTGCAGGGGAGCTCAGCCTCCTCCTGTTTGCAGAATAATTGAGCGGACGCTTGCGTGTTCGCGCGGGCCCCCGGGACACACTCCCGGGCGGCCGGCTGCTCAGCTCTAGTTGACGCAGCTCCCTGGTTGATCCTGCCAGTAGTCATATGCTTGTCTCAAAGATTAAGCCATGCATGTCTCAGTACAAGCCGCATTAAGGTGAAACCGCGAATGGCTCATTAAATCAGTTATGGTTCCTTAGATCGTACCCACGTTACTTGGATAACTGTGGTAATTCTAGAGCTAATACATGCAAACAGAGTCCCGACCAGAGATGGAAGGGACGCTTTTATTAGATCAAAACCAATCGGTCGGCTCGTCCGGTCCGTTTGCCTTGGTGACTCTGAATAACTTTGGGCTGATCGC
>NC_060124.1:288739579-288742079 GCF_021461395.2 Schistocerca americana
GGATTCTCTTCGGCCGCCATTCAACGATCAACTCAGAACTGGCACGGACTGGGGGAATCCGACTGTCTAATTAAAACAAAGCATTGCGATGGCCCTAGCGGGTGTTGACGCAATGTGATTTCTGCCCAGTGCTCTGAATGTCAACGTGAAGAAATTCAAGCAAGCGCGGGTAAACGGCGGGAGTAACTATGACTCTCTTAAGCTCACATGATGCGTCATATATGGATCCTCTCAATCCACTCCTCAGCATCCTAGCGATGTCGAGTGGATGATGGTTCGCTTAGCCTCTCAGTGGGAAATCCTAGCTCTGGCCTTCACGTGGCGGGAGTCGTGAGGGGGGCCGAGAGGGGGCACAGTGCTCTGTGTCTCCTCAGAGCTCTCCAACCGACAGAGCGGGGTGATCCATCAGGGCTTGGGGGTTGCCTGCCCCCCTGCCCCTTGTTTCAGCTGGCCCCAACACAAGGAATAAATCAGGTAGCGGTCCTCCCACTGGAGGCGCCGCGCCAGTTGTTGGGCCACCATCTGACGCCGCCAGTCCGGGTCGAGCAGCCTTGCCTGCGTTTCAGTGCCCTGAGTGCCAGTGGAGCTTCAGCACCAAGAGTGGTCTTGGTGTCCACCGCCGCAGGGCTCATCCTAGTGCAGCGAATGCAGAGGTCAACATCCAGAGGACGAAGGCCAGGTGGTCCAGTGAGGAACTGTTACGCCTGGCCCATGCAGAGGCAGTGCTGACACTCGAAGGCACCCGGTTCCTGAACCAAGAACTAGTGAAGTCCTTCCCGCACCGCTCGCTTGAATCCATCAAGTGCCAGCGACGTGCGGGAGCTTACAGGAACCAGGTTGCCGAGTTCGTCACTGCCCTCTCTACTTCTGCGGTTCGTCCTCGCACCTCTGATGCTGCTGCACCACCTATTGTGACATCCTCAGTTCCCTTGACACCACCGTCGGTAGAGGACCCTGTCGACCATGCTATCTGGTCGGTCTTAGCAGCCTTACCATCGTCGGGCTCAAGGTTTCGCTCAGTTGACGACATCTTGGCGCTGGGACACACTGCATCTCGGCATGTCATCATGGGCATGCTGCCACCTGCACTTGATGCTATAGGTAGCAAGGAGGCGCCCCAAAATCCCGTCGCCTCCAAGCAGATGTCCCAGCCACCTGAGCGAAAACGAGCTCGGCGTAGGTGGGAGTATTTTGTCTGCCAGCGTGCGTTCTCCAAAAACGCGGGGCGGTGCATTAATGGCATTCTAGACGGTACACTGCTCCACCAACCACCTACTATTCCTGGTCTGGTGGAGTATTGGAAAGATCTCTTCACCCGGCGCCCATCAGGCCGGGTTGACCGTCTGGATTGTCAGTTGTTACCGTCCCGCGCCGAGGTGCCCTTTCAACAGCTGTGGGCGCCCATCACGTTGGAGGACATTGCTGCAGCTCTCCCACCCCGTCGCTCCGCCGCGGGACCAGACGGGCTCACACCTGCCCAGCTCCGTCGTCTTCCCCGTGAGGTCCTTCTGAAAGTGTTAAACCTTTTCCTTTTGACCCGCCGTCTCCCATCCCGACTCCTCCAGGCCCGTACCTCCCTGCTGCCCAAGAAGGCCGCCCCAGCATCCCCCTCTGACTTCCGCCCGATCACAGTTTGCTCAGTCCTCGCCAGGGTCTTCCACAAGATCCTGGCGGGTCGGCTGATGCGGGCTTGTGTGTTGGACGGGCGTCAGCGGGCCTTCCTTCCTCAGGATGGGATGCTGCACAATTCATTCTTGTTGGACCTGGCGATGACTCAGGCCAGGGCGAACTGTAACTCCCTCTATGTTGCGTCCCTGGATGTGTCCAAGGCATTCGACTCTCTGGACCGTGGTGCCCTGAGGCCTGCCCTGAGGGCTCATGGTCTGCCAGACGAGTTCATTGGATACATCCTGGGATGCTATGAGGATGGAGCGACGGTGATCTCTGGTTCGGGGAAGTCAATGGGTCCAGTGCGGCCTTCAAGGGGCGTTCGGCAGGGCGATCCTCTTTCCCCTATCCTGTTTAACCTTTCGCTGGACCTTATGCTTGCTCGCCTCCCAGATCATGTTGGTGCCAATGTAATGGGACGACGCCTGAATGCTGCCGCCTTCGCCGATGACCTCCTGCTGTTCGCTGCGACTAAGGGTGGTCTCCAGGACCTGATTGATACATCTATATCAGTCCTTGGAGACCTGGGTCTCCAGGTCAATCCTGGGAAGTGCTTTACTCTCGCACTCGCGGCCTCTGGTCGCGAGAAGAAAGTTAAGGTCGACAACACCACGACCTTCAAGGCTGGTTATACCACCCTTCCAGCCTTGGCAGTCGAGAGCACTTTCCGGTATCTTGGCCTGGAGTTCTCTACCAGCGGACGTAGCCTCTTCCATCCGAGGCGGGAGGTCGAGCGACAGCTAAGCGTCCTGTCCAAGGCACCACTGAAGCCCCAACAACGTCTTCACGCCCTGAGAACGGTGGTCCTGCCAGGGATCCACCATGGCCTGGC
>NC_060124.1:288747079-288749579 GCF_021461395.2 Schistocerca americana
TTAACCTAACCCGTGTTGCGCCTTAACCTAACCCGTGTTGCGCCTTAACCTAACCTGTGTTGCGCCTTAACCTAACCTGTGTTGCGCCTTAACCTAACCTATGTTGCGCCTTAACCTAACCTATGTTGCGCCTTAACCTAACCTATGTTGCGCCTTAACCTAACCTATGTTGCGCCTTAACCTAACCTATGTTGCGCCTTAACCTAACCTATGTTGCGCCTTAACCTAACCCATATTGTACCTTAACCTAACCCATATTGTACCTTAACCTAACCCATATTGTACCTTAACCTAACCCATATTGTACCTTAACCTAACCCATATTGTACCTTAACCTAACCCATATTGTACCTTAACCTAACCCATATTGTACCTTAACCTAACCCATATTGTGCCTTAACCTAACCCATGTTGCGCCTTAACCTAACCTATGTTGCGCCTTAACCTAACCTATGTTGCGCCTTAACCTAACCTATGTTGCGCCTTAACCTAACCTATGTTGCGCCTTAACCTAACCTATGTTGCGCCTTAACCCAACACACGTTGGGCCTTAACCCAACACACGTTGGGCCTTAACCCAACACACGTTGGGCCTTAACCCAACACACGTTGGGCCTTAACCCAACACACGTTGGGCCTTAACCCAACACACGTTGGGCCTTAACCCAACACACGTTGGGCCTTAACCCAACACACGTTGGGCCTTAACCCAACACACGTTGGGCCTTAACCCAACACACGTTGGGCCTTAACCCAACACACGTTGGGCCTTAACCCAACACACGTTGGGCCTTAACCCAACACACGTTGGGCCTTAACCCGCTCTGTAATTGTCATACGACGCGTTAAATTAGTGTAGTGTTGCCTAACTGCAACCCCCGCAATATAGTTTGCCACTCGCACTGCCCGGTCCCCAGAGTATCGCTTCATGTTAAACACCTTGCAGCTATACACTGTAATGCGGATGGCAGCAGGACGTACATGCTCAATGCCCTTCGCAGTTGTTCATTGGCATTCGCATGGCGAAGCACAGCCTACGTTGTGGTACGGCTTGTGTCAACTGTCCGCTGATGTTGTACGTCCAAATGACACACTGTACTGCACATTGGTCCTCATGTACTGAATGATACATCGTGGTACATGTGTGACCGTACCACGACTGCGCCAACAACGGCGAACCATACGGTCCAAATATTGTGCACTCAGCTACGTGTCGTCTCCCTATAAGAGCTGGATTGCAGTATGGTATGCCGTGGATGGCGATCAGCATGAGCCGTCTGTTGATGTAGTGGCGCGTGTTGTCAGACGTAGTCGTCTCTTCTCACACACCGTGATAGCATGGTGCACTGCGTTCCACATCTGCGACATGCGACAGAGGCCGGTTGACAGTCGTTCGCGCAATGGACATCGCATACGTACGGGGGCCACCTTCCACGTGTTCGCGAAGCGTGCACATGTTGTTGCGTGTATGTGGGCAGACATAGTGTGTCGTGACACCTGACACAGGCATGCAACAATCGTTGAATTTGCAAATGGCGATGGACGTCTACGTTTGCTGGTGACGTTACGCAAATGAACAACTGGTAAACCGTTGTGGTGCGGTTGTTCTCGCTAGAGGTGAATCAGTGATGGCGACGATCGGTTGAGCTACCAACCGGTTGTTTCAGCGATACCCACCATGCCCACGAACGTGAATGGCATGTGGGTGTGAAGCGATACGCGGCGGTGGCTGGGTGGGACCGTCCCCGGCCGGTGAGGGGGGGCCTCCCGGCGTGCTGGCCGCGCGGTGCGTGGGCGCACGCGCTACAGCCGGCTGGTGGGGGCGGCCAGTGGCAGGCGCGCCGGCCGACGGAGGCGGCAGGCGGCGCAGCTGCGCGCCGGCGCACCCTGCACGCGGCGCCGTGCGGCCAAAGTAGGTCCTCGCGGGCCCGGTGCGAAGCGCGGTGGACATCTGCAGTGTGCTGGTCCGATTGAGGACTGTGTGCGCTGAGGATGCGCCGCCGCCCGGCGCTCGGCGCCGCGACGCCGTCTGCTGCTCGGTCGCCTCTGCGGTTCTCGCAGGTGGTTTGTATCGCAGCTGTGCGGACGTGTTGGCGCGTGCGCTGTGCTGGGAGAGTTCGCTTCGGCACCCAAGTGGGGCTTTTGTCCTTCTGTGGCGCTGGCGTTGGAGCTGCCGGCCACCGTAGGTGGCGCGTGTTGTCTCCCGCCGGCAATGCCACGACAGCACGCTCCCGGGCCTCTGTCGGCAGCGGCAAGCTCAGTTGGGAGCACGGGTGGTCGCACCTAAAGCGTCTACTCGCCAAACTCTGGGCGATTGCGCCTCTCTCGAACCCGACCAAGTACTTAGGACGGCGCTGCGCGCCGCCGGGACCTGAGAGGGTTTCGAGGTGTATTGTGCAGGGGAGCTCAGCCTCCTCCTGTTTGCAGAATAATTGAGCGGACGCTTGCGTGTTCGCGCGGGCCCCCGGGACACACTCCCGGGCGGCCGGCTGCTCAGCTC
>NC_060124.1:288759579-288762079 GCF_021461395.2 Schistocerca americana
AACCCATATTGTACCTTAACCTAACCCATATTGTACCTTAACCTAACCCATATTGTACCTTAACCTAACCCATATTGTACCTTAACCTAACCCATATTGTACCTTAACCTAACCCATATTGTACCTTAACCTAACCCATATTGTACCTTAACCTAACCCATATTGTACCTTAACCTAACCCATATTGTACCTTAACCTAACCCATATTGTACCTTAACCTAACCCATATTGTGCCTTAACCTAACCCATGTTGCGCCTTAACCTAACCTATGTTGCGCCTTAACCTAACCTATGTTGCGCCTTAACCTAACCTATGTTGCGCCTTAACCCAACACACGTTGGGCCTTAACCCAACACACGTTGGGCCTTAACCCAACACACGTTGGGCCTTAACCCAACACACGTTGGGCCTTAACCCAACACACGTTGGGCCTTAACCCAACACACGTTGGGCCTTAACCCAACACACGTTGGGCCTTAACCCAACACACGTTGGGCCTTAACCCAACACACGTTGGGCCTTAACCCAACACACGTTGGGCCTTAACCCAACACACGTTGGGCCTTAACCCAACACACGTTGGGCCTTAACCCAACACACGTTGGGCCTTAACCCAACACACGTTGGGCCTTAACCCAACACACGTTGGGCCTTAACCCGCTCTGTAATTGTCATACGACGCGTTAAATTAGTGTAGTGTTGCCTAACTGCAACCCCCGCAATATAGTTTGCCACTCGCACTGCCCGGTCCCCAGAGTATCGCTTCATGTTAAACACCTTGCAGCTATACACTGTAATGCGGATGGCAGCAGGACGTACATGCTCAATGCCCTTCGCAGTTGTTCATTGGCATTCGCATGGCGAAGCACAGCCTACGTTGTGGTACGGCTTGTGTCAACTGTCCGCTGATGTTGTACGTCCAAATGACACACTGTACTGCACATTGGTCCTCATGTACTGAATGATACATCGTGGTACATGTGTGACCGTACCACGACTGCGCCAACAACGGCGAACCATACGGTCCAAATATTGTGCACTCAGCTACGTGTCGTCTCCCTATAAGAGCTGGATTGCAGTATGGTATGCCGTGGATGGCGATCAGCATGAGCCGTCTGTTGATGTAGTGGCGCGTGTTGTCAGACGTAGTCGTCTCTTCTCACACACCGTGATAGCATGGTGCACTGCGTTCCACATCTGCGACATGCGACAGAGGCCGGTTGACAGTCGTTCGCGCAATGGACATCGCATACGTACGGGGGCCACCTTCCACGTGTTCGCGAAGCGTGCACATGTTGTTGCGTGTATGTGGGCAGACATAGTGTGTCGTGACACCTGACACAGGCATGCAACAATCGTTGAATTTGCAAATGGCGATGGACGTCTACGTTTGCTGGTGACGTTACGCAAATGAACAACTGGTAAACCGTTGTGGTGCGGTTGTTCTCGCTAGAGGTGAATCAGTGATGGCGACGATCGGTTGAGCTACCAACCGGTTGTTTCAGCGATACCCACCATGCCCACGAACGTGAATGGCATGTGGGTGTGAAGCGATACGCGGCGGTGGCTGGGTGGGACCGTCCCCGGCCGGTGAGGGGGGGCCTCCCGGCGTGCTGGCCGCGCGGTGCGTGGGCGCACGCGCTACAGCCGGCTGGTGGGGGCGGCCAGTGGCAGGCGCGCCGGCCGACGGAGGCGGCAGGCGGCGCAGCTGCGCGCCGGCGCACCCTGCACGCGGCGCCGTGCGGCCAAAGTAGGTCCTCGCGGGCCCGGTGCGAAGCGCGGTGGACATCTGCAGTGTGCTGGTCCGATTGAGGACTGTGTGCGCTGAGGATGCGCCGCCGCCCGGCGCTCGGCGCCGCGACGCCGTCTGCTGCTCGGTCGCCTCTGCGGTTCTCGCAGGTGGTTTGTATCGCAGCTGTGCGGACGTGTTGGCGCGTGCGCTGTGCTGGGAGAGTTCGCTTCGGCACCCAAGTGGGGCTTTTGTCCTTCTGTGGCGCTGGCGTTGGAGCTGCCGGCCACCGTAGGTGGCGCGTGTTGTCTCCCGCCGGCAATGCCACGACAGCACGCTCCCGGGCCTCTGTCGGCAGCGGCAAGCTCAGTTGGGAGCACGGGTGGTCGCACCTAAAGCGTCTACTCGCCAAACTCCGGGCGATTGCGCCTCTCTCGAACCCGACCAAGTACTTAGGACGGCGCTGCGCGCCGCCGGGACCTGAGAGGGTTTCGAGGTGTATTGTGCAGGGGAGCTCAGCCTCCTCCTGTTTGCAGAATAATTGAGCGGACGCTTGCGTGTTCGCGCGGGCCCCCGGGACACACTCCCGGGCGGCCGGCTGCTCAGCTCTAGTTGACGCAGCTCCCTGGTTGATCCTGCCAGTAGTCATATGCTTGTCTCAAAGATTAAGCCATGCATGTCTCAGTACAAGCCGCATTAAGGTGAAACCGCGAATGGCTCATTAAATCAGTTATGGTTCCTTAGATCGTACCCACGTTACTTGGATAACT
>NC_060124.1:288769579-288774579 GCF_021461395.2 Schistocerca americana
CAACCATGCCGGCAAAACAGTATCGCCATCTATGAAAATACGGCGAAACCACATGCAATACCTCCATCTATGCGAATCGGACAACACTACGTCCGCCATGTCGAGCGCACCGCAAAACATACCGCCATCTGTAGGTCTCCCGCAACATGACCTCCTGCAACGACGATACCGTCATCTATGAGACGCCAAGCCGACTAAGACAGCCATGGGCCCACAGTGCCCTTCTTTCGACCCCACCCACAAAGCCTGCATCCTCTGTCGACAACAGCACCCCAACGCCAGCGCCTCTGCCGCACGAAGTCGTGGACCGGCAATCACTCCACCTGCACCCGTTCGTGCCCCACCCCAACCGCCCAACTCGCAACTCCAGCGGATGAACGGCGGACTTTGCTCGCACTCGCAATGTGCAATCCACCCCTATAACGTGCGTTTCATGAAGAGTTATGTCCAATATGCGACATTCCCGCTGTCCATATACATGAGCTGCGAGCTGTACCACGTACGAGCTACAGACGCGATCGCGTTGCTCTCTGTACGAATGCAGATGCTCAGCGGCAGCTAGGAGGCGCTCCATCCATGTCGGTACCGGTGAGCGTTGCACTCGCAGTCGCAAAAACGTACGGCAAGTATATTACTCGGAAGAGTCAATGACAGTCCAAGCCCCCCCTGCGTGGGAAGAGTCTTCCTAGGCCATGACCCACCGGAAGGGCGCAGCGTCCCCCACCCCAGACATGTGACGTCACACTATCGGTATTGACGACTAGACTGATTCCTTATAATCATTTGCCATACACCGGTGGAAGCTGCCGAGACGAGTAACTACGTGGCGGCCTCGCCGTGTCACTAATGTACAGAGATACAACAGTTTCGACTGGAACCGGATGAAACGTATACACGGCGCTGATTAGTAATAGATAGAGCCATCAAAATACAGATAATGTATACAACTGTCCGTATACATGCTGAAAGACTCTGCTCACAATCACAACCACACGTCAGCCAGACACTCTTATCACGCACTACTCTCTGCCTGTAACAGGCACAGAGACAATATGTAAGCACCAGCATGGAACAACACCCAGTGCATCCTCTCCGCCACATTAGACAATCCACACTATCATAACCAGACCGGGAGGTCCACTCACAAAACAGAATATCCCACCCTTCCGACAACCACCATTGCTCAGCTAAGCCACCAACACCCACACATGTCCTACACAGGGGTACACCCAACATCACAATACTGCCTCCTGTCACAGCACACAAACAATGGCAGGAATGAAAGACACAGGTCTGCCACAAGCATGGAATCAGAGCGCCGCCTGTCATGAGCCAAAGGTGCACCCTGACATGGCAAATCAGATGATGCCGCAGTCATTTACTTACGATAATCACAATCAACAAACCGGCCCCCCCCCCAAAACACCTTTCCTTACAACAATGTGTACCTTAACCTAACCTGTATTGTGCCTTAACCTAACCCGTATTGTGCCTCAACCTAACCCGTATTGTGCCTTAACCTAACCCGTATTGTGCCTTAACCTAACCCGTATTGTGCCTTAACCTAACCCGTATTGTGCCTTAACCTAACCCGTATTGTGCCTTAACCTAACCCGTATTGTGCCTTAACCTAACCCGTATTGTGCCTTAACCTAACCCGTATTGTGCCTTAACCTAACCCGTATTGTGCCTTAACCTAACCCGTATTGTGCCTTAACCTAACCCGTATTGTGCCTTAACCTAACCCGTATTGTGCCTGAACCTAACCCGTGTTGCGCCTTAACCTAACCCGTGTTGCGCCTTAACCTAACCCGTGTTGCGCCTTAACCTAACCCGTGTTGCGCCTTAACCTAACCCGTGTTGCGCCTTAACCTAACCCGTGTTGCGCCTTAACCTAACCCGTGTTGCGCCTTAACCTAACCTGTGTTGCGCCTTAACCTAACCTGTGTTGCGCCTTAACCTAACCTCTGTTGCGCCTTAACCTAACCTATGTTGCGCCTTAACCTAACCCATATTGTACCTTAACCTAACCCATATTGTACCTTAACCTAACCCATATTGTACCTTAACCTAACCCATATTGTACCTTAACCTAACCCATATTGTACCTTAACCTAACCCATATTGTACCTTAACCTAACCCATATTGTACCTTAACCTAACCCATGTTGCGCCTTAACCTAACCTATGTTGCGCCTTAACCTAACCTATGTTGCGCCTTAACCTAACCTATGTTGCGCCTTAACCTAACCTATGTTGCGCCTTAACCTAACCTATGTTGCGCCTTAACCTAACCTATGTTGCGCCTTAACCCAACACACGTTGGGCCTTAACCCAACACACGTTGGGCCTTAACCCAACACACGTTGGGCCTTAACCCAACACACGTTGGGCCTTAACCCAACACACGTTGGGCCTTAACCCAACACACGTTGGGCCTTAACCCAACACACGTTGGGCCTTAACCCAACACACGTTGGGCCTTAACCCAACACACGTTGGGCCTTAACCCAACACACGTTGGGCCTTAACCCAACACACGTTGGGCCTTAACCCGCTCTGTAATTGTCATACGACGCGTTAAATTAGTGTAGTGTTGCCTAACTGCAACCCCCGCAATATAGTTTGCCACTCGCACTGCCCGGTCCCCAGAGTATCGCTTCATGTTAAACACCTTGCAGCTATACACTGTAATGCGGATGGCAGCAGGACGTACATGCTCAATGCCCTTCGCAGTTGTTCATTGGCATTCGCATGGCGAAGCACAGCCTACGTTGTGGTACGGCTTGTGTCAACTGTCCGCTGATGTTGTACGTCCAAATGACACACTGTACTGCACATTGGTCCTCATGTACTGAATGATACATCGTGGTACATGTGTGACCGTACCACGACTGCGCCAACAACGGCGAACCATACGGTCCAAATATTGTGCACTCAGCTACGTGTCGTCTCCCTATAAGAGCTGGATTGCAGTATGGTATGCCGTGGATGGCGATCAGCATGAGCCGTCTGTTGATGTAGTGGCGCGTGTTGTCAGACGTAGTCGTCTCTTCTCACACACCGTGATAGCATGGTGCACTGCGTTCCACATCTGCGACATGCGACAGAGGCCGGTTGACAGTCGTTCGCGCAATGGACATCGCATACGTACGGGGGCCACCTTCCACGTGTTCGCGAAGCGTGCACATGTTGTTGCGTGTATGTGGGCAGACATAGTGTGTCGTGACACCTGACACAGGCATGCAACAATCGTTGAATTTGCAAATGGCGATGGACGTCTACGTTTGCTGGTGACGTTACGCAAATGAACAACTGGTAAACCGTTGTGGTGCGGTTGTTCTCGCTAGAGGTGAATCAGTGATGGCGACGATCGGTTGAGCTACCAACCGGTTGTTTCAGCGATACCCACCATGCCCACGAACGTGAATGGCATGTGGGTGTGAAGCGATACGCGGCGGTGGCTGGGTGGGACCGTCCCCGGCCGGTGAGGGGGGGCCTCCCGGCGTGCTGGCCGCGCGGTGCGTGGGCGCACGCGCTACAGCCGGCTGGTGGGGGCGGCCAGTGGCAGGCGCGCCGGCCGACGGAGGCGGCAGGCGGCGCAGCTGCGCGCCGGCGCACCCTGCACGCGGCGCCGTGCGGCCAAAGTAGGTCCTCGCGGGCCCGGTGCGAAGCGCGGTGGACATCTGCAGTGTGCTGGTCCGATTGAGGACTGTGTGCGCTGAGGATGCGCCGCCGCCCGGCGCTCGGCGCCGCGACGCCGTCTGCTGCTCGGTCGCCTCTGCGGTTCTCGCAGGTGGTTTGTATCGCAGCTGTGCGGACGTGTTGGCGCGTGCGCTGTGCTGGGAGAGTTCGCTTCGGCACCCAAGTGGGGCTTTTGTCCTTCTGTGGCGCTGGCGTTGGAGCTGCCGGCCACCGTAGGTGGCGCGTGTTGTCTCCCGCCGGCAATGCCACGACAGCACGCTCCCGGGCCTCTGTCGGCAGCGGCAAGCTCAGTTGGGAGCACGGGTGGTCGCACCTAAAGCGTCTACTCGCCAAACTCTGGGCGATTGCGCCTCTCTCGAACCCGACCAAGTACTTAGGACGGCGCTGCGCGCCGCCGGGACCTGAGAGGGTTTCGAGGTGTATTGTGCAGGGGAGCTCAGCCTCCACCTGTTTGCAGAATAATTGAGCGGACGCTTGCGTGTTCGCGCGGGCCCCCGGGACACACTCCCGGGCGGCCGGCTGCTCAGCTCTAGTTGACGCAGCTCCCTGGTTGATCCTGCCAGTAGTCATATGCTTGTCTCAAAGATTAAGCCATGCATGTCTCAGTACAAGCCGCATTAAGGTGAAACCGCGAATGGCTCATTAAATCAGTTATGGTTCCTTAGATCGTACCCACGTTACTTGGATAACTGTGGTAATTCTAGAGCTAATACATGCAAACAGAGTCCCGACCAGAGATGGAAGGGACGCTTTTATTAGATCAAAACCAATCGGTCGGCTCGTCCGGTCCGTTTGCCTTGGTGACTCTGAATAACTTTGGGCTGATCGCACGGTCCTCGTACCGGCGACGCATCTTTCAAATGTCTGCCTTATCAACTGTCGATGGTAGGTTCTGCGCCTACCATGGTTGTAACGGGTAACGGGGAATCAGGGTTCGATTCCGGAGAGGGAGCCTGAGAAACGGCTACCACATCCAAGGAAGGCAGCAGGCGCGCAAATTACCCACTCCCGGCACGGGGAGGTAGTGACGAAAAATAACGATACGGGACTCATCCGAGGCCCCGTAATCGGAATGAGTACACTTTAAATCCTTTAACGAGTATCTATTGGAGGGCAAGTCTGGTGCCAGCAGCCGCGGTAATTCCAGCTCCAATAGCGTATATTAAAGTTGTTGCGGTTAAAAAGCTCGTAGTTGGATTTGTGTCCCACGCTGTTGGTTCACCGCCCGTCGGTGTTTAACTGGCATGTATCGTGGGACGTCCTGCCGGTGGGGCGAGCTGAAGGCGTGCGACGCG
>NC_060124.1:288782079-288797079 GCF_021461395.2 Schistocerca americana
CAGTCGCAAAAACGTACGGCAAGTATATTACTCGGAAGAGTCAATGACAGTCCAAGCCCCCCCTGCGTGGGAAGAGTCTTCCTAGGCCATGACCCACCGGAAGGGCGCAGCGTCCCCCACCCCAGACATGTGACGTCACACTATCGGTATTGACGACTAGACTGATTCCTTATAATCATTTGCCATACACCGGTGGAAGCTGCCGAGACGAGTAACTACGTGGCGGCCTCGCCGTGTCACTAATGTACAGAGATACAACAGTTTCGACTGGAACCGGATGAAACGTATACACGGCGCTGATTAGTAATAGATAGAGCCATCAAAATACAGATAATGTATACAACTGTCCGTATACATGCTGAAAGACTCTGCTCACAATCACAACCACACGTCAGCCAGACACTCTTATCACGCACTACTCTCTGCCTGTAACAGGCACAGAGACAATATGTAAGCACCAGCATGGAACAACACCCAGTGCATCCTCTCCGCCACATTAGACAATCCACACTATCATAACCAGACCGGGAGGTCCACTCACAAAACAGAATATCCCACCCTTCCGACAACCACCATTGCTCAGCTAAGCCACCAACACCCACACATGTCCTACACAGGGGTACACCCAACATCACAATACTGCCTCCTGTCACAGCACACAAACAATGGCAGGAATGAAAGACACAGGTCTGCCACAAGCATGGAATCAGAGCGCCGCCTGTCATGAGCCAAAGGTGCACCCTGACATGGCAAATCAGATGATGCCGCAGTCATTTACTTACGATAATCACAATCAACAAACCGGCCCCCCCCCCCAAAACACCTTTCCTTACAACAATGTGTACCTTAACCTAACCCGTATTGTGCCTTAACCTAACCCGTATTGTGCCTTAACCTAACCCGTATTGTGCCTTAACCTAACCCGTATTGTGCCTTAACCTAACCCGTATTGTGCCTTAACCTAACCCGTATTGTGCCTTAACCTAACCCGTATTGTGCCTTAACCTAACCCGTATTGTGCCTTAACCTAACCCGTATTGTGCCTGAACCTAACCCGTGTTGCGCCTTAACCTAACCCGTGTTGCGCCTTAACCTAACCCGTGTTGCGCCTTAACCTAACCCGTGTTGCGCCTTAACCTAACCCGTGTTGCGCCTTAACCTAACCCGTGTTGCGCCTTAACCTAACCCGTGTTGCGCCTTAACCTAACCCGTGTTGCGCCTTAACCTAACCCGTGTTGCGCCTTAACCTAACCCGTGTTGCGCCTTAACCTAACCCGTGTTGCGCCTTAACCTAACCTTTGTTGCGCCTTAACCTAACCTATGTTGCGCCTTAACCTAACCTATGTTGCGCCTTAACCTAACCTATGTTGCGCCTTAACCTAACCCATATTGTACCTTAACCTAACCCATATTGTACCTTAACCTAACCCATATTGTACCTTAACCTAACCCATATTGTACCTTAACCTAACCCATATTGTACCTTAACCTAACCCATATTGTACCTTAACCTAACCCATATTGTACCTTAACCTAACCCATATTGTACCTTAACCTAACCCATATTGTACCTTAACCTAACCCATATTGTACCTTAACCTAACCCATATTGTACCTTAACCTAACCCATATTGTACCTTAACCTAACCCATATTGTGCCTTAACCTAACCCATGTTGCGCCTTAACCTAACCTATGTTGCGCCTTAACCTAACCTATGTTGCGCCTTAACCTAACCTATGTTGCGCCTTAACCTAACCTATGTTGCGCCTTAACCTAACCTATGTTGCGCCTTAACCCAACACACGTTGGGCCTTAACCCAACACACGTTGGGCCTTAACCCAACACACGTTGGGCCTTAACCCAACACACGTTGGGCCTTAACCCAACACACGTTGGGCCTTAACCCAACACACGTTGGGCCTTAACCCAACACACGTTGGGCCTTAACCCAACACACGTTGGGCCTTAACCCAACACACGTTGGGCCTTAACCCAACACACGTTGGGCCTTAACCCAACACACGTTGGGCCTTAACCCAACACACGTTGGGCCTTAACCCGCTCTGTAATTGTCATACGACGCGTTAAATTAGTGTAGTGTTGCCTAACTGCAACCCCCGCAATATAGTTTGCCACTCGCACTGCCCGGTCCCCAGAGTATCGCTTCATGTTAAACACCTTGCAGCTATACACTGTAATGCGGATGGCAGCAGGACGTACATGCTCAATGCCCTTCGCAGTTGTTCATTGGCATTCGCATGGCGAAGCACAGCCTACGTTGTGGTACGGCTTGTGTCAACTGTCCGCTGATGTTGTACGTCCAAATGACACACTGTACTGCACATTGGTCCTCATGTACTAAATGATACATCGTGGTACATGTGTGACCGTACCACGACTGCGCCAACAATGGCGAACCATACGGTCCAAATATTGTGCACTCAGCAACGTGTCGTCTCCCTATAAGAGCTGGATTGCAGTATGGTATGCCGTGGATGGCGATCAGCATGAGCCGTCTGTTGATGTAGTGGCGCGTGTTGTCAGACGTAGTCGTCTCTTCTCACACACCGTGATAGCATGGTGCACTGCGTTCCACATCTGCGACATGCGACAGAGGCCGGTTGACAGTCGTTCGCGCAATGGACATCGCATACGTACGGGGGCCACCTTCCACGTGTTCGCGAAGCGTGCACATGTTGTTGCGTGTATGTGGGCAGACATAGTGTGTCGTGACACCTGACACAGGCATGCAACAATCGTTGAATTTGCAAATGGCGATGGACGTCTACGTTTGCTGGTGACGTTACGCAAATGAACAACTGGTAAACCGTTGTGGTGCGGTTGTTCTCGCTAGAGGTGAATCAGTGATGGCGACGATCGGTTGAGCTACCAACCGGTTGTTTCAGCGATACCCACCATGCCCACGAACGTGAATGGCATGTGGGTGTGAAGCGATACGCGGCGGTGGCTGGGTGGGACCGTCCCCGGCCGGTGAGGGGGGGCCTCCCGGCGTGCTGGCCGCGCGGTGCGTGGGCGCACGCGCTACAGCCGGCTGGTGGGGGCGGCCAGTGGCAGGCGCGCCGGCCGACGGAGGCGGCAGGCGGCGCAGCTGCGCGCCGGCGCACCCTGCACGCGGCGCCGTGCGGCCAAAGTAGGTCCTCGCGGGCCCGGTGCGAAGCGCGGTGGACATCTGCAGTGTGCTGGTCCGATTGAGGACTGTGTGCGCTGAGGATGCGCCGCCGCCCGGCGCTCGGCGCCGCGACGCCGTCTGCTGCTCGGTCGCCTCTGCGGTTCTCGCAGGTGGTTTGTATCGCAGCTGTGCGGACGTGTTGGCGCGTGCGCTGTGCTGGGAGAGTTCGCTTCGGCACCCAAGTGGGGCTTTTGTCCTTCTGTGGCGCTGGCGTTGGAGCTGCCGGCCACCGTAGGTGGCGCGTGTTGTCTCCCGCCGGCAATGCCACGACAGCACGCTCCCGGGCCTCTGTCGGCAGCGGCAAGCTCAGTTGGGAGCACGGGTGGTCGCACCTAAAGCGTCTACTCGCCAAACTCCGGGCGATTGCGCCTCTCTCGAACCCGACCAAGTACTTAGGACGGCGCTGCGCGCCGCCGGGACCTGAGAGGGTTTCGAGGTGTATTGTGCAGGGGAGCTCAGCCTCCTCCTGTTTGCAGAATAATTGAGCGGACGCTTGCGTGTTCGCGCGGGCCCCCGGGACACACTCCCGGGCGGCCGGCTGCTCAGCTCTAGTTGACGCAGCTCCCTGGTTGATCCTGCCAGTAGTCATATGCTTGTCTCAAAGATTAAGCCATGCATGTCTCAGTACAAGCCGCATTAAGGTGAAACCGCGAATGGCTCATTAAATCAGTTATGGTTCCTTAGATCGTACCCACGTTACTTGGATAACTGTGGTAATTCTAGAGCTAATACATGCAAACAGAGTCCCGACCAGAGATGGAAGGGACGCTTTTATTAGATCAAAACCAATCGGTCGGCTCGTCCGGTCCGTTTGCCTTGGTGACTCTGAATAACTTTGGGCTGATCGCACGGTCCTCGTACCGGCGACGCATCTTTCAAATGTCTGCCTTATCAACTGTCGATGGTAGGTTCTGCGCCTACCATGGTTGTAACGGGTAACGGGGAATCAGGGTTCGATTCCGGAGAGGGAGCCTGAGAAACGGCTACCACATCCAAGGAAGGCAGCAGGCGCGCAAATTACCCACTCCCGGCACGGGGAGGTAGTGACGAAAAATAACGATACGGGACTCATCCGAGGCCCCGTAATCGGAATGAGTACACTTTAAATCCTTTAACGAGTATCTATTGGAGGGCAAGTCTGGTGCCAGCAGCCGCGGTAATTCCAGCTCCAATAGCGTATATTAAAGTTGTTGCGGTTAAAAAGCTCGTAGTTGGATTTGTGTCCCACGCTGTTGGTTCACCGCCCGTCGGTGTTTAACTGGCATGTATCGTGGGACGTCCTGCCGGTGGGGCGAGCTGAAGGCGTGCGACGCGCCTCGTGCGTGCTCGTGCGTCCCGAGGCGGACCCCGTTGCAATCCTACCAGGGTGCTCTTGAGTGAGTGTCTCGGTGGGCCGGCACGTTTACTTTGAACAAATTAGAGTGCTTAAAGCAGGCAAGCCCGCCTGAATACTGTGTGCATGGAATAATGGAATAGGACCTCGGTTCTATTTTGTTGGTTTTCGGAACCCGAGGTAATGATTAATAGGGACAGGCGGGGGCATTCGTATTGCGACGTTAGAGGTGAAATTCTTGGATCGTCGCAAGACGAACAGAAGCGAAAGCATTTGCCAAGTATGTTTTCATGAATCAAGAACGAAAGTTAGAGGTTCGAAGGCGATCAGATACCGCCCTAGTTCTAACCATAAACGATGCCAGCCAGCGATCCGCCGCAGTTCCTCCGATGACTCGGCGGGCAGCCTCCGGGAAACCAAAGCTTTTGGGTTCCGGGGGAAGTATGGTTGCAAAGCTGAAACTTAAAGGAATTGACGGAAGGGCACCACCAGGAGTGGAGCCTGCGGCTTAATTTGACTCAACACGGGAAACCTCACCAGGCCCGGACACCGGAAGGATTGACAGATTGATAGCTCTTTCTTGATTCGGTGGGTGGTGGTGCATGGCCGTTCTTAGTTGGTGGAGCGATTTGTCTGGTTAATTCCGATAACGAACGAGACTCTAGCCTGCTAACTAGTCGCGTGACATCCTTCGTGCTGTCAACGATTACTTTTCTTCTTAGAGGGACAGGCGGCTTCTAGCCGCACGAGATTGAGCAATAACAGGTCTGTGATGCCCTTAGATGTTCTGGGCCGCACGCGCGCTACACTGAAGGAATCAGCGTGTCTTCCTAGGCCGAAAGGTCGGGGTAACCCGCTGAACCTCCTTCGTGCTAGGGATTGGGGCTTGCAATTGTTCCCCATGAACGAGGAATTCCCAGTAAGCGCGAGTCATAAGCTCGCGTTGATTACGTCCCTGCCCTTTGTACACACCGCCCGTCGCTACTACCGATTGAATGATTTAGTGAGGTCTTCGGACTGGTACGCGGCATTGACTCTGTCGTTGCCGATGCTACCGGAAAGATGACCAAACTTGATCATTTAGAGGAAGTAAAAGTCGTAACAAGGTTTCCGTAGGCGAACCTGCGGAAGGATCATTACCGACTAGACTGCATGTCTTTCGATGTGCGTGTCGTGTCGGGCAACACGCTACCTGTACGGCTCGCAGTAGCCGTGCGCCGCGTGCGGAACCACGCGTGCTTCTCAAAACTAACGCCAATGTTGTGTGGTACGAGCGCTGAAGCGCTGGAGCGGCTGGTCTGCGGCACCTGGCGCCTGGCGCCGGTTTTGAATGACTTTCGCCCGACTGCCTGTCCGCTCCGGTGTGGAGCCGTACGACGCCCATCGGCCGTGAGGCCGTTGGACACAGAACGCTTGAACAGGGGCCGCCACACGCCTACGTCCCGCCTATGCAACTGTCTTGAAAGAGACAGTGGAAACTAAGAAAAGATCACCCAGGACGGTGGATCACTCGGCTCGTGGGTCGATGAAGAACGCAGCAAATTGCGCGTCGACATGTGAACTGCAGGACACATGAACATCGACGTTTCGAACGCACATTGCGGTCCATGGATTCCGTTCCCGGGCCACGTCTGGCTGAGGGTCGGCTACGTATACTGAAGCGCGCGGCGTTTGCCCCGCTTCGCAGACCTGGGAGCGTCGCGGCCGCCTGTGGGGCCGGCTGCGCCTCCTTAAACGTGCGATGCGCGCCCGTCGCCTGGCGGTTCGCATACCGGTACTTACTCGGTAGCGTGCACAGCCGGCTGGCGGTGTGGCGTGCGACACCTCGTACAACGACCTCAGAGCAGGCGAGACTACCCGCTGAATTTAAGCATATTACTAAGCGGAGGAAAAGAAACTAACAAGGATTCCCCCAGTAGCGGCGAGCGAACAGGGAAGAGTCCAGCACCGAACCCCGCAGGCTGCCGCCTGTCGTGGCATGTGGTGTTTGGGAGGGTCCACTACCCCGACGCCTCGCGCCGAGCCCAAGTCCAACTTGAATGAGGCCACGGCCCGTAGAGGGTGCCAGGCCCGTAGCGGCCGGTGCGAGCGTCGGCGGGACCTCTCCTTCGAGTCGGGTTGCTTGAGAGTGCAGCTCCAAGTGGGTGGTAAACTCCATCTGAGACTAAATATGACCACGAGACCGATAGCGAACAAGTACCGTGAGGGAAAGTTGAAAAGAACTTTGAAGAGAGAGTTCAAAAGTACGTGAAACCGTTCTGGGGTAAACGTGAGAAGTCCGAAAGGTCGAACGGGTGAGATTCACGCCCATCCGGCCACTGGCCTCCGCCCTCGGCAGATGGGGCCGGCCGCCCGCGCGGAGCAATCCGCGGCGGGGTCGTGTCCGGTTGCCTTTCCACTCACCGCGGGGTGGGGCCGTTCCGGTGTGCGGTGGGCCGCACTTCTCCCCTAGTAGGACGTCGCGACCCGCTGGGTGCCGGCCTACGGCCCGGGTGCGCAGCCTGTCCTTCCACGGGCCTCGGTTCGCGTCTGTTGGGCAGAGCCCCGGTGTCCTGGCTGGCTGCCCGGCGGTATATCTGGAGGAGTCGATTCGCCCCTTTGGGCGCTCGGGCTCCCGGCAAGCGCGCGCGGTTCTTCCCGGATGACGGACCTACCTGGCCCGGCCCCGGACCCGCGCCGCTGTTGGCTCGGGATGCTCTCGGGCGGAATAATCGCTCCCGTCAGCGGCGCTTCAGCTTTGGACAATTTCACGACCCGTCTTGAAACACGGACCAAGGAGTCTAACATGTGCGCGAGTCATTGGGCTGTACGAAACCTAAAGGCGTAATGAAAGTGAAGGTCTCGCCTTGCGCGGGCCGAGGGAGGATGGGGCTTCCCCGCCCTTCACGGGGCGGCGGCCTCCGCACTCCCGGGGCGTCTCGTCCTCATTGCGAGGTGAGGCGCACCTAGAGCGTACACGTTGGGACCCGAAAGATGGTGAACTATGCCTGGCCAGGACGAAGTCAGGGGAAACCCTGATGGAGGTCCGTAGCGATTCTGACGTGCAAATCGATCGTTGGAGCTGGGTATAGGGGCGAAAGACTAATCGAACCATCTAGTAGCTGGTTCCCTCCGAAGTTTCCCTCAGGATAGCTGGTGCTCGTACGAGTCTCATCCGGTAAAGCGAATGATTAGAGGCCTTGGGGCCGAAACGACCTCAACCTATTCTCAAACTTTAAATGGGTGAGATCTCCGGCTTGCTTGATATGCTGAAGCCGCGAGCAAACGACTCGGATCGGAGTGCCAAGTGGGCCACTTTTGGTAAGCAGAACTGGCGCTGTGGGATGAACCAAACGCCGAGTTAAGGCGCCCGAATCGACGCTCATGGGAAACCATGAAAGGCGTTGGTTGCTTAAGACAGCAGGACGGTGGCCATGGAAGTCGGAATCCGCTAAGGAGTGTGTAACAACTCACCTGCCGAAGCAACTAGCCCTGAAAATGGATGGCGCTGAAGCGTCGTGCCTATACTCGGCCGTCAGTCTGGCAGTCATGGCCGGTCCTTGCGGCCGGCCGCGAAGCCCTGACGAGTAGGAGGGTCGCGGCGGTGGGCGCAGAAGGGTCTGGGCGTGAGCCTGCCTGGAGCCGCCGTCGGTGCAGATCTTGGTGGTAGTAGCAAATACTCCAGCGAGGCCCTGGAGGGCTGACGCGGAGAAGGGTTTCGTGTGAACAGCCGTTGCACACGAGTCAGTCGATCCTAAGCCCTAGAAGAAATCCGATGTTGATGGGGGCCGTCATAGCATGATGCACTTTGTGCTGGCCCCCGTTGGGCGAAAGGGAATCCGGTTCCTATTCCGGAACCCGGCAGCGGAACCGATACAAGTCGGGCCCCTCTTTTAGAGATGCTCGTCGGGGTAACCCAAAAGGACCCGGAGACGCCGTCGGGAGATCGGGGAAGAGTTTTCTTTTCTGCATGAGCGTTCGAGTTCCCTGGAATCCTCTAGCAGGGAGATAGGGTTTGGAACGCGAAGAGCACCGCAGTTGCGGCGGTGTCCCGATCTTCCCCTCGGACCTTGAAAATCCGGGAGAGGGCCACGTGGAGGTGTCGCGCCGGTTCGTACCCATATCCGCAGCAGGTCTCCAAGGTGAAGAGCCTCTAGTCGATAGAATAATGTAGGTAAGGGAAGTCGGCAAATTGGATCCGTAACTTCGGGATAAGGATTGGCTCTGAGGATCGGGGCGTGTCGGGCTTGGTCGGGAAGTGGGTCAGCGCTAACGTGCCGGGCCTGGGCGAGGTGAGTGCCGTAGGGGTGCCGGTAAGTGCGGGCGTTTAGCGCGGGCGTGGTCTGCTCTCGCCGTTGGTTGGCCTCGTGCTGGCCGGCGGTGCAGGATGCGCGCGCCTGCGCGGCGTTCGCGCCCCGGTGCTTCAACCTGCGTGCAGGATCCGAGCTCGGTCCCGTGCCTTGGCCTCCCACGGATCTTCCTTGCTGCGAGGCCGCGTCCGCCTTAGCGTGCTCCTCCGGGGGCGCGCGGGTGCGCGGATTCTCTTCGGCCGCCATTCAACGATCAACTCAGAACTGGCACGGACTGGGGGAATCCGACTGTCTAATTAAAACAAAGCATTGCGATGGCCCTAGCGGGTGTTGACGCAATGTGATTTCTGCCCAGTGCTCTGAATGTCAACGTGAAGAAATTCAAGCAAGCGCGGGTAAACGGCGGGAGTAACTATGACTCTCTTAAGGTGGCCAAGTGGCGGCGGTGTGGCTGCATCCGGACTTGGCTTTTCGAAGTGCGGTCTTGATGTAGTCGTGCTGCTGCTGCGAGGTGCCTTCCTTGGGTTATAGTTACAGGGAGAGTGATGCGCAATACATGGGCCTAGCCCTCTTAGCCTCTCCTCTCCTGCGGTCTTCTCCCCTTCTCGTGGGCCCGCTGATTTTTGCAGAGTGGAAGACCGCACCAGGGGCTTGGGGGGGTTACCAGCCCCCCCTCGCATTATCCCTTTATAGTTGGGGGCAGCCGACAAGAAACAAGAGATGGTGGCCCTTCCGCTGAAGGTGCCACCCCAGCTACCCCAGCACCTATCCGGCCAACCGGCCGTAACGAAAATGCGATAGTTTGTGTAGCTCCCTTTGCTTGCAGTGAGTGCCACCGCACTTTTACCACGAAGAACGGTCTCGGGGTCCATCGCCGCCGCCAACACCCTGCGGCCGCCAACGCTGAGATCGTGACGGAGAGGCATCGCGCGAGGTGGACGGAGGAAGAAGTCCTGTCGCTCGCCAAGGCAGAGGCCGAACTGTTCCTGGAGAGGGACGCCCGGTTCTTCTTTGTAAATCAAGAACTTACCAGGATGTTCCCCGACCGAACGCTTGAGGCAATCAAGTGCCGACGGCGGCAAGCTGCCCACAAGCAGCTTGTCCGCCAATTCATGGAGGCACTTGAGATCGGTCGGGGTGAAGAGCCGGCGTCCCGCCGTGGAGCAGCGAGCTCGCTGCCTGACGCGGGCGAGGCCGCTGCGCCGCCCGTCGACGCAGCCGAGGACTTCGCGGCCGACACCACCGGGCCGCCGCCGGAGGGGCCGACTGACGCCGCCATCTGGGAGCATCTGGCGGGGCTACCTGCTTCCGCCCAGCGTTTCTCTGCCCTGGATCGAGTCATTGGTCTGGGGCGGGGCACGCCGCCCGATGTCATCCTGGGCATGCTCCCGGATGCCCTTGCGTCGGTCGGGTCCAGGGGGGAGAGGTCGATCACCAGGACACAGCGGCCGCGCCAACCATCCAAGCGGCCGCCTGCCGCCCCGCCGCTGCAGAAGCGCAAGCGGCGCCGCTGGGAATACGCGCGGACACAGGACGCCTTCCGTAGGTCGCGTGCGCGTTGCGTGCGCGGCTTGCTGGACGGCACCCTGCTGCAGCCGCCACCCGACATCCCCGGTCTGCTGGACTTCTGGGCGGACCTCTTCACGAAGAAGCCGATCTCCACCGCCGGCTTCATCCGTGACCGCCTTCTCCCGCACTCGGAGCCTGTCGCTCCTGAGTGCCTATGGGGGCCGGTCACACGTGAGGAGGTCGCTGCTGCCTTGCCGCCCAGGGGATCGGCAGCCGGGCCGGACGGCCTGACTCCAGCGGAGCTGCGGCGCCTGCCGCATGAAGTCCTGGTGAAACTCTTGAACCTCTTCCTCCTGGCCCGCGCCCTCCCCGAGCGTCTGCTTCGCGCCCGGACGTCACTTCTCCCCAAAACGGCTGCACCAACATCCCCCGCTGACTTTCGCCCCATTACGGTCTGCTCGGTGTTGGCGCGGACCTTCCACAAGGTTCTCGCGTCACGCCTGATGCGTGCATGTGCTGTGGACGAACGTCAGCGGGCATTCATCCCCCGGGATGGGATGTTGGAAAACACCTTCATCTTGGACACTGCTCTCACCGACGCAGTCCGCTCCTGTCGCTCTGTTTTTGTGGCATCGATCGACGTCTCTAAAGCGTTCGATTCGGTGGACCATGCCGCCCTCCGCCCCGTGCTGAGGGCTCATGGCCTGCCGGATTGCTTTATTGAGTACGTCGAAAGGTGTTACGAGGGTAGCACGACGGTGATAGCGGGCGGCGCCGACGTGGGCGTGCCCCTGCAGCCGGCTAGGGGTGTGCGTCAGGGTGACCCCCTCTCCCCCCTCCTTTTCAATTTTGCGGTGGACTATGTTTTGAGTCAACTTCCCTCCCACATCGGAGCTCGGATCCTTGGTCGCAGAGTTAACGCTGCGGCCTTCGCAGATGACGTCCTGCTTTTTGCATCGACCGCGAGGGGATTGCAGTCCCTCATCGACGCAGCCGTCGCAGCCCTCGCCCATCTGGGGCTGCAGATCAACGCCCGGAAGTGTTTCACCCTCGCCTTAGTCGCGTCTGGGCGCGACAAGAAGGTGAAGGTCGACGCCGACGTTACCTTCAAAGCGGGCAACGCCACCGTGCCCGCCCTACGTGTGGGTGAAACCTTCCGGTACCTGGGACTGCAATTCTCCACCGCTGGTCGCTGCGTTTTCAACCCACGACGCCACCTGGTGGAGCAGCTGGACGTCATCTCCCGAGCTCCGCTCAAGCCGCAACAGCGCCTCCACGCCCTCACCACCGTACTTCTGCCTGGCCTGTACCATGGGCTGGCCCTCAGCCGCACCCGAGTGGGTGCGTTGAAAGCGGCAGATGTGACCATCCGTGCCGCCGTCAGGAGATGGTTCCGCCTTCCGGCGGACACTCCCCTGGGCTACTTCCACGCTCCTGTAGCCCAGGGAGGCCTCGGCATCCCATCATGCCGATGGATGGGGCCAACACTTCGCCGGTCCCGTCTCCTGGCGCTGAAGAGGATTGGGCCAGCCGCCGACGGTGCAGGCAGGGACGAGGTGCAGCGTGAGATTGAGGCGCTGGAGCGGCATCTTATGTGGGAGGGCCACCTCCTCAAATCGTCGACGCAGGTTGGAGAGATGTGGGCCGCGCGCCTGCACGTTGCCTTTGACGGTGCGGCGCTGTCATCTTCCGCCGCCGTCAAGGGGCAACACCAGTGGGTCGCTGACACCAGTCGCCTGCTATCTGGGCGTAACTTCATCGACGCTCTCCGCGCCCGCATCAACGCCTTCCCCACGAAGGCACGGCGCAGTCGCGGGCGGGAGGCGGACACCAGATGCCGCGCGGGCTGCCAGGCCGTAGAAACCGCCAACCACGTGTTACAGGCTTGCTTCAGGACGCACGGGTCCCGGGTTAAGCGGCATGACGCGATCGTGCGCTATGTCGCCCGTGGACTCGCGCAGAGGGGCTTCAATGTCTCTGTGGAGCCCCACCTCCGCACACCTGAGGGAATCCGCAAGCCTGACGTGGTGGCGGTTAAAGACGGCATCGCCCGCGTCATCGACGCCCAGGTAGTCGGAGACCATCTCCGGCTCGACTGGTGTCACTCCGAGAAAGCGGCCTACTACAACACGCCGTCCATCAGGCGTGCCATCTCCAACCTGCACCGTGACGTTGAGGAGGTTACAGTGTCCACCGCGACATTGAATTGGAGGGGTGTATGGTCTCCAGCGTCGGCCGGAGATCTCTCCGCACTTGGATTTCGACCCCGAGAACTGGCGGTGCTTAGCACGAGAGTACTGCAAAGCTGCTGCACGAGCTATCGCATTTTCGAACATATGACGGCGCACAGTCCGATGGTGCGAGCCGGCGTCGGATAGGATGCTGGTTATTTTCTTCGCCTTGACTCCTGGGGCCTATCCACAGGAGGAATAAACCGTCTTTGTTCTTCCTTCTTTATGTCTTTAATTTGTGTTTTTGTTGTTCTTCCGCACTAATATATATGTATATGTGTATGTTAGTTATATACTTTTATCTTGTGGTACCGCCCTGTAAGTCCCCACCTCGGTGGCGGACATGGCGTCAAACACCTGCCACGCATTATATATGTATATGTATATATTTTTGTGTTATTCAAGTAATTGAATAAAGACGGCTGTTGAGTAGCCAAATGCCTCGTCATCTAATACAACACAAGCTTCGCAAAGTGGCCCACCTTTGACCAGCATCTCATCAGGTCCACAGCCCACTGGCCACAAAGCCAAAATGTAGGCGTTAATGAAATGATCACAAGGCTACAGGCAGCAATCCACGAGAGCTGTAGCCGATCAATGAGAAAGAGGACACAGGTGCAAAATCCAGTACCATGGTGGAATGCAACACTTACTAACCTGCGACGTGACACCATTTCAGCACGACGAAGTCTGCAACGAGCACGTAAAAATAATAATGAACCAGACATAGAAGTAGCAAAACAAACCTACAGTAGAGTGAAAAATAACTACAATAAGGAAATTGCTAAGGCCAAAGAGGAGACCTGGAAGAAATGGGTCAGTGACTGCGATCAGAATGATCCTTGGGCCATAGTGAGAAGGATAATTCGGCCAAAACATGGAACAGAAAACGTGCTAAGTAACATAAAAACAAAGAACCAGACTCCTACTATGACTTGGGAGGAGACTGTACGGTCATTACTACAGAGCCTGCTTCCTGATGACAACCCAGAACAGGACACAGATGGCCAACATGCTGTGAAAACAGACAACAACAGCTATGACAACGTGGACCTTGACCCAGAATTCACACTAGAAGAAATAGGGGCAGCAATAAAGGCTTGCAAACCAGGGAAGGCTACAGGTCCTGATGGTATTGATGATGCTATTATAAAAAGAGTTTGGCGCACCAGTCCCCATCTTCTCTCAGATTTATACAATAAATGTCTGCAGGAAAGAAGAGTCCCAGATACGTGGAAGGAGGGAAATGTCTGCATATTGCTGAAATCACTAGACAAACCTAGGGATGAGCCTAAATCCTACCGTCCAATATGCCTTCTGTCTATCTTAGGGAAAATTCTGGAAAGGTTAGTAGTCAGTCGTCTAGAAAAACGCTATGACGATTCAAATATCAAGGCCCACAACCAGTTTGGGTTTCGAAAGGGCGCATCGACAGAAATGGCTATTAGGCAAGTGTTGGGTAGTGTGGATTGTGAGGAGAAGTATGTGGTAGTAATATTTGTAGATATAGCAGGGGCCTTTGATAACTTATGGTGGCCTAGTGTTATGAGGCGTCTGAGAGCAATCCAGTGCCCGCGTAATTTGTATGACTTAATGGCAGATTACTTTAAAAACCGGAAGGTTATGGTCCAAAATAGGGCTGGCAGTGTAGAAAAATTGATCACAAAGGGTTGCCCACAAGGCTCTATTTGCGGTCCTTTCCTGTGGAATCTCGTCTTTGATGAGATTGTGATTGAAAAAGAAGACGAGCAATGGACAAAAGTGGCATATGCGGATGACCTGGCAATCATCATTAAGGGTCAGAGCAGGAAACAGATAGAGGACAGAGCAAAAATCGCGCTGGGTGAGGTAAGCAGATGGACCACCGAAAACAAGCTAGGGATATCCAAACAAAAGACGGTTGCCATGACCATCAAGGGTAGATTTGACAGTCACAGACCACCAACAATTCCTTTCGAGGGAGGAAATATCAAGTTCGTTGCAGAGTTTACATATCTCGGTGTAACTCTGGATGAAAGACTCTGGTTCACACCTCACATGAGGAACATCCAAAATAGATTAAGTGCTGTCTCAGGTTCCCTCTTGAGGGTAACTAGAACGGAGTGGGGTCTGCAGAAAAAGTCTCTCAGGGTAATCTATCAGGGCTTGTGCCTCTCTGTTTGCAGATATGGTGCAGCTGCATGGGCAGACCGGACGAAGCACCGATATGTCCAACGTATAATTGAGTCAATTCAGAGGCCATTTCTGTTACAGATGACCAGAGCTTGTAGGACTGTATCGACGGAGGCCTTGCAAGTACTAACAGGATGTATGCCGCTCGACCTGGAGATAGTGAAAGCAGCCTTGCTGTACTATACTCGACATGGTGTTGCTGGCTCGGTCGCAGGGTTCCAGGCTCCAAGACCCACTGCTGGGCAAAGCTCTAGACGTGATACCAGCAGACAA
>NC_060124.1:288802079-288804579 GCF_021461395.2 Schistocerca americana
CTAACCCGTGTTGCGCCTTAACCTAACCCGTGTTGCGCCTTAACCTAACCTGTGTTGCGCCTTAACCTAACCTATGTTGCGCCTTAACCTAACCTATGTTGCGCCTTAACCTAACCTATGTTGCGCCTTAACCTAACCTATGTTGCGCCTTAACCTAACCCATATTGTACCTTAACCTAACCCATATTGTACCTTAACCTAACCCATATTGTACCTTAACCTAACCCATATTGTACCTTAACCTAACCCATATTGTACCTTAACCTAACCCATATTGTACCTTAACCTAACCCATATTGTACCTTAACCTAACCCATATTGTACCTTAACCTAACCCATATTGTACCGTAACCTAACCCATATTGTACCTTAACCTAACCCATATTGTGCCTTAACCTAACCCATGTTGCGCCTTAACCTAACCTATGTTGCGCCTTAACCTAACCTATGTTGCGCCTTAACCTAACCTATGTTGCGCCTTAACCTAACCTATGTTGCGCCTTAACCCAACACACGTTGGGCCTTAACCCAACACACGTTGGGCCTTAACCCAACACACGTTGGGCCTTAACCCAACACACGTTGGGCCTTAACCCAACACACGTTGGGCCTTAACCCAACACACGTTGGGCCTTAACCCAACACACGTTGGGCCTTAACCCAACACACGTTGGGCCTTAACCCAACACACGTTGGGCCTTAACCCAACACACGTTGGGCCTTAACCCAACACACGTTGGGCCTTAACCCAACACACGTTGGGCCTTAACCCAACACACGTTGGGCCTTAACCCAACACACGTTGGGCCTTAACCCAACACACGTTGGGCCTTAACCCAACACACGTTGGGCCTTAACCCGCTCTGTAATTGTCATACGACGCGTTAAATTAGTGTAGTGTTGCCTAACTGCAACCCCCGCAATATAGTTTGCCACTCGCACTGCCCGGTCCCCAGAGTATCGCTTCATGTTAAACACCTTGCAGCTATACACTGTAATGCGGATGGCAGCAGGACGTACATGCTCAATGCCCTTCGCAGTTGTTCATTGGCATTCGCATGGCGAAGCACAGCCTACGTTGTTCTACGGCTTGTGTCAACTGTCCGCTGATGTTGTATGTCCAAATGACACACTGTACTGCACATTGGTCCTCATGTACTGAATGATACATCGTGGTACATGTGTGACCGTACCACGACTGCGCCAACAACGGCGAACCATACGGTCCCAATATTGTGCACTCAGCTACGTGTCGTCTCCCTATAAGAGCTGGATTGCAGTATGGTATGCCGTGGATGGCGATCAGCATGAGCCGTCTGTTGATGTAGTGGCGCGTGTTGTCAGACGTAGTCGTCTCTTCTCACACACCGTGATAGCATGGTGCACTGCGTTCCACATCTGCGACATGCGACAGAGGCCGGTTGACAGTCGTTCGCGCAATGGACATCGCATACGTACGGGGGCCACCTTCCACGTGTTCGCGAAGCGTGCACATGTTGTTGCGTGTATGTGGGCAGACATAGTGTGTCGTGACACCTGACACAGGCATGCAACAATCGTTGAATTTGCAAATGGCGATGGACGTCTACGTTTGCTGGTGACGTTACGCAAATGAACAACTGGTAAACCGTTGTGGTGCGGTTGTTCTCGCTAGAGGTGAATCAGTGATGGCGACGATCGGTTGAGCTACCAACCGGTTGTTTCAGCGATACCCACAATGCCCACGAACGTGAATGGCATGTGGGTGTGAAGCGATACGCGGCGGTGGCTGGGTGGGACCGTCCCCGGCCGGTGAGGGGGGGCCTCCCGGCGTGCTGGCCGCGTGGTGCGTGGGCGCACGCGCTACAGCCGGCTGGTGGGGGCGGCCAGTGGCAGGCGCGCCGGCCGACGGAGGCGGCAGGCGGCGCAGCTGCGCGCCGGCGCACCCTGCACGCGGCGCCGTGCGGCCAAAGTAGGTCCTCGCGGGCCCGGTGCGAAGCGCGGTGGACATCTGCAGTGTGCTGGTCCGATTGAGGACTGTGTGCGCTGAGGATGCGCCGCCGCCCGGCGCTCGGCGCCGCGACGCCGTCTGCTGCTCGGTCGCCTCTGCGGTTCTCGCAGGTGGTTTGTATCGCAGCTGTGCGGACGTGTTGGCGCGTGCGCTGTGCTGGGAGAGTTCGCTTCGGCACCCAAGTGGGGCTTTTGTCCTTCTGTGGCGCTGGCGTTGGAGCTGCCGGCCACCGTAGGTGGCGCGTGTTGTCTCCCGCCGGCAATGCCACGACAGCACGCTCCCGGGCCTCTGTCGGCAGCGGCAAGCTCAGTTGGGAGCACGGGTGGTCGCACCTAAAGCGTCTACTCGCCAAACTCCGGGCGATTGCGCCTCTCTCGAACCCGACCAAGTACTTAGGACGGCGCTGCGCGCCGCCGGGACCTGAGAGGGTTTCGAGGTGTATTGTGCAGGGGAGCTCAGCCTCCTCCTGTTTGCAGAATAATTGAGCGGACGCTTGCGTGTTCGCGCGGG
>NC_060124.1:288814579-288824579 GCF_021461395.2 Schistocerca americana
ACCTGTGTTGCGCCTTAACCTAACCTGTGTTGCGCCTTAACCTAACCTATGTTGCGCCTTAACCTAACCTATGTTGCGCCTTACCCTAACCCATATTGTACCTTAACCTAACCCATATTGTACCTTAACCTAACCCATATTGTACCTTAACCTAACCCATATTGTACCTTAACCTAACCCATATTGTACCTTAACCTAACCCATATTGTACCTTAACCTAACCCATATTGTACCTTAACCTAACCCATATTGTACCTTAACCTAACCCATATTGTACCTTAACCTAACCCATATTGTACCTTAACCTAACCCATATTGTACCTTAACCTAACCCATGTTGCGCCTTAACCTAACCTATGTTGCGCCTTAACCTAACCTATGTTGCGCCTTAACCTAACCTATGTTGCGCCTTAACCTAACCTATGTTGCGCCTTAACCTAACCTATGTTGCGCCTTAACCCAACACACGTTGGGCCTTAACCCAACACACGTTGGGCCTTAACCCAACACACGTTGGGCCTTAACCCAACACACGTTGGGCCTTAACCCAACACACGTTGGGCCTTAACCCAACACACGTTGGGCCTTAACCCAACACACGTTGGGCCTTAACCCAACACACGTTGGGCCTTAACCCAACACACGTTGGGCCTTAACCCAACACACGTTGGGCCTTAACCCGCTCTGTAATTGTCATACGACGCGTTAAATTAGTGTAGTGTTGCCTAACTGCAACCCCCGCAATATAGTTTGCCACTCGCACTGCCCGGTCCCCAGAGTATCGCTTCATGTTAAACACCTTGCAGCTATACACTGTAATGCGGATGGCAGCAGGACGTACATGCTCAATGCCCTTTGCAGTTGTTCATTGGCATTCGCATGGCGAAGCACAGCCTACGTTGTGGTATGGCTTGTGTCAACTGTCCGCTGATGTTGTACGTCCAAATGACACACTGTACTGCACATTGGTCCTCATGTACTGAATGATACATCGTGGTACATGTGTGACCGTACCACGACTGCGCCAACAACGGCGAACCATACGGTCCAAATATTGTGCACTCAGCTACGTGTCGTCTCCCTATAAGAGCTGGATTGCAGTATGGTATGCCGTGGATGGCGATCAGCATGAGCCGTCTGTTGATGTAGTGGCGCGTGTTGTCAGACGTAGTCGTCTCTTCTCACACACCGTGATAGCATGGTGCACTGCGTTCCACATCTGCGACATGCGACAGAGGCCGGTTGACAGTCGTTCGCGCAATGGACATCGCATACGTACGGGGGCCACCTTCCACGTGTTCGCGAAGCGTGCACATGTTGTTGCGTGTATGTGGGCAGACATAGTGTGTCGTGACACCTGACACAGGCATGCAACAATCGTTGAATTTGCAAATGGCGATGGACGTCTACGTTTGCTGGTGACGTTACGCAAATGAACAACTGGTAAACCGTTGTGGTGCGGTTGTTCTCGCTAGAGGTGAATCAGTGATGGCGACGATCGGTTGAGCTACCAACCGGTTGTTTCAGCGATACCCACCATGCCCACGAACGTGAATGGCATGTGGGTGTGAAGCGATACGCGGCGGTGGCTGGGTGGGACCGTCCCCGGCCGGTGAGGGGGGGCCTCCCGGCGTGCTGGCCGCGCGGTGCGTGGGCGCACGCGCTACAGCCGGCTGGTGGGGGCGGCCAGTGGCAGGCGCGCCGGCCGACGGAGGCGGCAGGCGGCGCAGCTGCGCGCCGGCGCACCCTGCACGCGGCGCCGTGCGGCCAAAGTAGGTCCTCGCGGGCCCGGTGCGAAGCGCGGTGGACATCTGCAGTGTGCTGGTCCGATTGAGGACTGTGTGCGCTGAGGATGCGCCGCCGCCCGGCGCTCGGCGCCGCGACGCCGTCTGCTGCTCGGTCGCCTCTGCGGTTCTCGCAGGTGGTTTGTATCGCAGCTGTGCGGACGTGTTGGCGCGTGCGCTGTGCTGGGAGAGTTCGCTTCGGCACCCAAGTGGGGCTTTTGTC
Source organism: Schistocerca americana (assembly GCF_021461395.2). Lineage (NCBI taxonomy): Eukaryota > Metazoa > Arthropoda > Insecta > Orthoptera > Acrididae > Schistocerca > Schistocerca americana. The sequence goes on from NC_060124.1 coordinate 288,816,587, forward strand.
CTTCTGTGGCGCTGGCGTTGGAGCTGCCGGCCACCGTAGGTGGCGCGTGTTGTCTCCCGCCGGCAATGCCACGACAGCACGCTCCCGGGCCTCTGTCGGCAGCGGCAAGCTCAGTTGGGAGCACGGGTGGTCGCACCTAAAGCGTCTACTCGCCAAACTCCGGGCGATTGCGCCTCTCTCGAACCCGACCAAGTACTTAGGACGGCGCTGCGCGCCGCCGGGACCTGAGAGGGTTTCGAGGTGTATTGTGCAGGGGAGCTCAGCCTCCTCCTGTTTGCAGAATAATTGAGCGGACGCTTGCGTGTTCGCGCGGGCCCCCGGGACACACTCCCGGGCGGCCGGCTGCTCAGCTCTAGTTGACGCAGCTCCCTGGTTGATCCTGCCAGTAGTCATATGCTTGTCTCAAAGATTAAGCCATGCATGTCTCAGTACAAGCCGCATTAAGGTGAAACCGCGAATGGCTCATTAAATCAGTTATGGTTCCTTAGATCGTACCCACGTTACTTGGATAACTGTGGTAATTCTAGAGCTAATACATGCAAACAGAGTCCCGACCAGAGATGGAAGGGACGCTTTTATTAGATCAAAACCAATCGGTCGGCTCGTCCGGTCCGTTTGCCTTGGTGACTCTGAATAACTTTGGGCTGATCGCACGGTCCTCGTACCGGCGACGCATCTTTCAAATGTCTGCCTTATCAACTGTCGATGGTAGGTTCTGCGCCTACCATGGTTGTAACGGGTAACGGGGAATCAGGGTTCGATTCCGGAGAGGGAGCCTGAGAAACGGCTACCACATCCAAGGAAGGCAGCAGGCGCGCAAATTACCCACTCCCGGCACGGGGAGGTAGTGACGAAAAATAACGATACGGGACTCATCCGAGGCCCCGTAATCGGAATGAGTACACTTTAAATCCTTTAACGAGTATCTATTGGAGGGCAAGTCTGGTGCCAGCAGCCGCGGTAATTCCAGCTCCAATAGCGTATATTAAAGTTGTTGCGGTTAAAAAGCTCGTAGTTGGATTTGTGTCCCACGCTGTTGGTTCACCGCCCGTCGGTGTTTAACTGGCATGTATCGTGGGACGTCCTGCCGGTGGGGCGAGCTGAAGGCGTGCGACGCGCCTCGTGCGTGCTCGTGCGTCCCGAGGCGGACCCCGTTGCAATCCTACCAGGGTGCTCTTGAGTGAGTGTCTCGGTGGGCCGGCACGTTTACTTTGAACAAATTAGAGTGCTTAAAGCAGGCAAGCCCGCCTGAATACTGTGTGCATGGAATAATGGAATAGGACCTCGGTTCTATTTTGTTGGTTTTCGGAACCCGAGGTAATGATTAATAGGGACAGGCGGGGGCATTCGTATTGCGACGTTAGAGGTGAAATTCTTGGATCGTCGCAAGACGAACAGAAGCGAAAGCATTTGCCAAGTATGTTTTCATTAATCAAGAACGAAAGTTAGAGGTTCGAAGGCGATCAGATACCGCCCTAGTTCTAACCATAAACGATGCCAGCCAGCGATCCGCCGCAGTTCCTCCGATGACTCGGCGGGCAGCCTCCGGGAAACCAAAGCTTTTGGGTTCCGGGGGAAGTATGGTTGCAAAGCTGAAACTTAAAGGAATTGACGGAAGGGCACCACCAGGAGTGGAGCCTGCGGCTTAATTTGACTCAACACGGGAAACCTCACCAGGCCCGGACACCGGAAGGATTGACAGATTGATAGCTCTTTCTTGATTCGGTGGGTGGTGGTGCATGGCCGTTCTTAGTTGGTGGAGCGATTTGTCTGGTTAATTCCGATAACGAACGAGACTCTAGCCTGCTAACTAGTCGCGTGACATCCTTCGTGCTGTCAGCGATTACTTTTCTTCTTAGAGGGACAGGCGGCTTCTAGCCGCACGAGATTGAGCAATAACAGGTCTGTGATGCCCTTAGATGTTCTGGGCCGCACGCGCGCTACACTGAAGGAATCAGCGTGTCTTCCTAGGCCGAAAGGTCGGGGTAACCCGCTGAACCTCCTTCGTGCTAGGGATTGGGGCTTGCAATTGTTCCCCATGAACGAGGAATTCCCAGTAAGCGCGAGTCATAAGCTCGCGTTGATTACGTCCCTGCCCTTTGTACACACCGCCCGTCGCTACTACCGATTGAATGATTTAGTGAGGTCTTCGGACTGGTACGCGGCATTGACTCTGTCGTTGCCGATGCTACCGGAAAGATGACCAAACTTGATCATTTAGAGGAAGTAAAAGTCGTAACAAGGTTTCCGTAGGTGAACCTGCGGAAGGATCATTACCGACTAGACTGCATGTCTTTCGATGTGCGTGTCGTGTCGCGCAACACGCTACCTGTACGGCTCGCAGTAGCCGTGCGCCGCGTGCGGAACCACGCGTGCTTCTCAAAACTAACGCCAATGTTGTGTGGTACGAGCGCTGAAGCGCTGGAGCGGCTGGCCTGCGGCACCTGGCGCCTGGCGCCGGTTTTGAATGACTTTCGCCCGACTGCCTGTCCGCTCCGGTGTGGAGCCGTACGACGCCCATCGGCCGTGAGGCCGTTGGACACAGAACGCTTGAACAGGGGCCGCCACACGCCTACGTCCCGCCTATGCAACTGTCTTGAAAGAGACAGTGGAAACTAAGAAAAGATCACCCAGGACGGTGGATCACTCGGCTCGTGGGTCGATGAAGAACGCAGCAAATTGCGCGTCGACATGTGAACTGCAGGACACATGAACATCGACGTTTCGAACGCACATTGCGGTCCATGGATTCCGTTCCCGGGCCACGTCTGGCTGAGGGTCGGCTACGTATACTGACTCCTGTTATAATCACAAACAAATCATCTGCATAAGCTATTACGCCGGCTACATTTTCACTGTTATTCAGCAACTCTAGGAGGGGTTCTGTAAAAATGTCCCAAAATATAGGACCACAAATGGAGCCCTGAGGACATCCTTTAGTAACATGCCTAGTAATTGTTTGTTCTGGCGCGGTCCACTTTACTGTTCGATCTTTACAATAATCAAGCAAGCTCAAATACAGACACTTGGGGGTTCTCAATTCACGTAATCTAGCAAACAGGGAGGGCCAAAAAAGATTGTCAAATGCACCTTGTATATCAATTGTCACGCCGATTACATATTTCGCCAATGTATTGGAGACCATTCCTAGTGCCTGGTTGACTGCGTCATCTATAGATTTACCTGGTCGGAAACCATACTGGCACTGGTGAAGGCCAAGAAGCTCCCTGTGGTCGCGTAAGCGTCCACATAAGAGTCGTTCCTGGACCTTCCCCATAGTGTTCAGCAGACATATTGGGCGGTAGCTCTTCGCAAGTTTCGGATCTCTATCCTCACCCTTTTTGATAATAATTGCCTCAGCAACCTTCCACACCTTTTGTACCCTTCCTTGCAGGAGACACTCATTCAGCAAGGCTGTCAAATACGGTACAATTAGCATTTTAAGGTTCTGTAGTGTTTCTGTAGTTATTTTATCTATTCCAGGAGATTTATTTTTCTTCAAGGAATCAATGGCATTGCCCACCTCCTCCTGTGCAAACGGAATAACCACACCCTCATCTGGATAGTCTTCTTCCATTTTTAGTCTCAAAAGCGACTGGTATTCATTATCTGAATTTGGATTATCACTTGGTAGCAGAGCTTCCAATAAGTAGTGAGCTGAGTCCCGCCAACCTATTGTTGTAGTTCCATCCGGCTTCTGGAGCGTAGACATGATAAGTGGTGTCTTAATTTTTTCACTAATAATCTTATATGGCAGTCCCCATACATTAGTTTCAAATTGTCTTTTAACAAAGTTTTCCCAGTGCTTTATTCTGGTATTTATTAGTTCTTGTTTATAGTTTCCTTTCAGTTCTCTGTAGTTTTGCAGCCTTCTTTGTCTCTCTCTATCACCCAGTGCCCTTTGATATGCTCTTCGAGCACGTCGTACACATCTTCTCAATTCTGTTAATGAGGAGCTCCAAGGGACCCTTGACTGACGAAAATAGGATCGTCTAGGTATGAAGGAATTCATGAGATTTTGAATTTGGTTCTGTATCTTTTCAGCCGCCTCATCAATATCAAAGCCATTTCCTATTAGTACTTGTAGCTGTAACTCTTCCCTCATACCTTCCCAATCAGCTCTCTTAAAATCAAAAATGGTTCCAGAAAAATCTTCATTTCTATTCATGTCAGATGTCCTTGTAATTTGGAATGTAATCATATTGTGTAGATAGGGACAGCGGGAATCTCGTTAATCCATTCATGCGCGTCACTAATTAGATGACGAGGCATTTGGCTATCAACAGCCGTCTTTATTCAAAATAATTTGAATAACACAAAATATATACATATATAGTACGTGGCAGGTGTTTGACGCCATGTCCGCCACCGAGGTGGGGACTTACAGGGCGGTACCACAAAATACAAGTATAAAATTAACATACACATATACATATATATCAGTGCGGAAGAACAACAACAAAAACACAAAATAAGACACAAAGAAGGAAGAACAAAGACGGTTTATTCCTCCTGTGGATAGGCCCCAGGAGTCAAGGCGAAGAAAAATAACCAGCAGCCTAGCCGACGCCGACACGCTGCTTCGGGCTAGGAGCCGTCATACGCTCGAAAATCTTGTAACTTTTGCAGCAGCTCTGTAGTGTTCTTGTGCTCAGCACCGCCAGTTCTCGGGGTCGGAAGCCTAAGGCGGCGAGATCCCTCGCCGACGCTGGAGACCATACACCCCTCCAGTTCAACGTCGCGGTGGACACAATCACCTCCTCAACGTCACGGTGCAGGTTGGAGATGGCACGCCGGATGGACGGCGTGTCGTAGTAGGCCGCCTTCTGGGAGTGACACCAGTCGAGCCGGAGGTGGTCTCCGACTATCTGGGCGTCGACCACGCGGGCGATGCCGTCTTTGACCGCCACCACGTCAGGCTTGCGGATGCCCTCAGGTGTTCGGAGGTGGGGCTCCACAGAGACATTGAAGCCCCTCTGCGCGAGTCCACGGGCGACATAACGCACTACAGCGTCATGGCGCTTGACCCGGGACCCGTGCGTCCTAAAGCAAGCCTGAAGTACGTGGTTGGCGGTCTCCACGGCCTGGCACCCCGCGCGGCATCTGGTGTCCGCCTCCCGCCCGCGACTGCGCCGTGCCTTCGTAGGGAAGGCGTTGATGCGGGCGCGGAGGGCGTCGATGTATTCACGCCCAGATAGCAGGCGACTGGTGTCGGCGACCCACTGATGTTGGCCACTGACGGCGGCAGAAGATGACAGTGCCGCACCGTCAATGGCGATGTGTAGGCGCGCCGCCCACATTTCCCCAACCTGCGTTGACGATTTGAGGAGGTGGCCCTCCCACATTAGGTGGCGCTCCAGCACCTCGATCTCACGCTGCACCTCATCCATGCCTGCACCGTCGCAGGCTGGCCCTATCTTCTTCAGCGCCAGGAGACGGGACCGACGGAGGGTCGGACCCATCCATCGGCAAGATGGAATGCCGAGGCCCCCCTGGGCAACAGGAGCGTGGAAGTATCCCAGGGGGGTGTCCGCCGGAAGGCGGAACCATCTCCTGACGGCGGCCCGGATGGTAACGTCGGCCGACTTCAATGCACCCACCCGGGTGCGGCTGAGGGCCAGCCCGTGGTACAGGCCAGGGAGAAGTACGTTGGTGAGAGCGTGGAGGCGCTGTTGCGGCTTCAGCGGAGCTCGGGAGATGACGTCAAGCTGCTCCACCAGGTGGCTACGTGGATTGAAGACACAGCGACCCGCCGTGGAAAATTGCAGCCCCAGGTACCGGAAGGTTTCACCCACACGCAGGGCAGGCATGGTGGTATTGCCTGCTGTGAAGGTGACATTGCTGTCCACCTTCACCTTCTTCTCGCGCCCTGACGCGACTAAGGCGAGGGTGAAACACTTCCGGGCGTTGATCTGCAGCCCCAGGTGGGCGAGGGCTGCGGTAGCTGCGTCGATGAGGGACTGCAAGCCCCTCGGGGTCGCTGCAAACAGCAAGACGTCATCTGCAAAGGCCGCAGCGTTGACTCTGCGACCGAGGATCCGAGCTCCGATGTGGGAGGGCAGTTGGCCTAAAACGTAGTCCACCGCAAAGTTGAACAGGAGGGGGGAGAGGGGATCGCCCTGGCGAACGCCCCGTGCTGGCTGCACAGACACGCCCACGCCGGCGCCGTCCGCTATCACTGTCGTGCTGCCCTCGTAGCACCGCTCGACATACTCGACAAAGCAATCCGGCAGGCCATGCGCCTTCAGCACGGGGCGAAGGGCAGCATGATCTACCGAATCGAATGCCTTAGATACGTCGATCGATGCCACAAAGACAGAGCGGCAGGAGCGAACTGCGTCGGTGAGAGCAGTGTCCAAGATGAAGGTATTTTCCAACATCCCATCCCGAGGGATGAATGCCCGCTGACGTTCGTCCACAGCACATGCGCGCATCAGGCGTGACGCGAGAACCTTGTGAAAGGTCCGCGCCAACACCGAGCAGACCGTAATGGGGCGAAAGTCAGCGGGGGATGTTGGTGCAGCCGTTTTCGGGAGAAGGGACGTCCGCGCGCGAAGCAGGCGTTCCGGAAGGGCGCGGGCCAGAAGGAAGAGATTCATCACTTTCACCAGGACTTCGTGCGGCAGGCGCCGCAACTCCGCTGGGGTAAGGCCGTCCGGCCCGGCTGCTGATCCCCTGGGCGGCAACGCGGCGGCGACCTCCTCATGTGTGACCGGCCCCCATATGCACTCGAGAGCGACAGGCTCTGAGTGCGGGAGGAGGCGGTCACGAATGAAGCCCGCGGTGGAGATGGGCTTCTTGGTGAAGAGGTCCGCCCAGAAGTCCAGCAGACCAGGGATGGCAGGTGGCGGCTGGAGCAGGGTGCCATCCAAGAGGCCGCGCACGCAACGTGCACGCGACCGTCGGAAGGCATCCTGCGTTCTCGCGTACTCCCAGCGGCGCCGCTTGCGCTTCTGCGTCGGCGGCGCGGCAGGCGGCCGCTTCGATGGTTGGCGCGGCCGCTGTGTCCTGGTGATCGATCTCTCCCCTCTGGACCCGACCGACGCAAGGGCATCCGGGAGCATGCCCAGGATGACATCGGGCGGCGTGCCCCGCCCCAGACCTATGACACGATCCAGGGCAGAGAAACGCTGGGCGGAAGCGGGTAGCCCCGCCAGATGCTCCCAGATGGCGGCGTCAGTCGGCCCCTCCGGCGGCGGCCTGGTGGTGTCGGCCGCGAAGTCCTCGGCTGCGTCGACGGGCGGCGCAGCGGCCTCGCCCGCGTCAGGCAGCGGGCTCGCTGCTCCCCGGCGGGACGCTGGCTCTTCCCCCCGACCGATCTCAAGCGCCTCCATGAATTGGCGGACAAGCTGCTTGTGGGCAGCTTGCCGCCGTCGGCACTTGATTGCCTCGAGCGTTCGGTCGGGGAACATCCTGATGAGTTCTTGATTGACGAAGAAGAACCGGGCGTCCCTCTCAAGGAACAGTTCGGCCTCCGCCTTGGCGAGCGACAGGACTTCTTCCTCCGTCCACCTCGCGCGATGCCTCTCCGTGACGATCTCCGCGTTGGCGGCCGCTAGATGTTGGCGGCGGCGATGGACCCCGAGACCGTTCTTGGTTGTAAAGCTGCGGTGGCACTCACTACAGGTATACATAGCTGCAAAAGTTACAAGATTTTCGGCACGGCCGGTTGGCCGGCTAGGTGCTGGGGGAGTTGGGGTGGCACCTTCAGCGGAAGGGCCACCACTTATTCTCTGCTTACTGCCCCCAACTAAAAAAGGGATAGTGCGAGGGGGGGCTGGTAACCCCCCCAAGCCCCTGGTGCGGTCTTCCACTCTGCGAAATCAGCGGGCCCACGAGAAGGGGAGAAGACCGCAGGAGAGGAGAGGCTAAGAGGGCTAGGCCCATGTATTGCGCATCACTCTCCCTGTAACTATAACCCAAGGAAGGCACCTCGCAGCAGCAGCACGACTACATCAAGACCGCACTTCGAGAAGCCAAGTCCGGATGCAGC
>NC_060124.1:288829579-288834579 GCF_021461395.2 Schistocerca americana
ATGAGTCCCGTATCGTTATTTTTCGTCACTACCTCCCCGTGCCGGGAGTGGGTAATTTGCGCGCCTGCTGCCTTCCTTGGATGTGGTAGCCGTTTCTCAGGCTCCCTCTCCGGAATCGAACCCTGATTCCCCGTTACCCGTTACAACCATGGTAGGCGCAGAACCTACCATCGACAGTTGATAAGGCAGACATTTGAAAGATGCGTCGCCGGTACGAGGACCGTGCGATCAGCCCAAAGTTATTCAGAGTCACCAAGGCAAACGGACCGGACGAGCCGACCGATTGGTTTTGATCTAATAAAAGCGTCCCTTCCATCTCTGGTCGGGACTCTGTTTGCATGTATTAGCTCTAGAATTACCACAGTTATCCAAGTAACGTGGGTACGATCTAAGGAACCATAACTGATTTAATGAGCCATTCGCGGTTTCACCTTAATGCGGCTTGTACTGAGACATGCATGGCTTAATCTTTGAGACAAGCATATGACTACTGGCAGGATCAACCAGGGAGCTGCGTCAACTAGAGCTGAGCAGCCGGCCGCCCGGGAGTGTGTCCCGGGGGCCCGCGCGAACACGCAAGCGTCCGCTCAATTATTCTGCAAACAGGAGGAGGCTGAGCTCCCCTGCACAATACACCTCGAAACCCTCTCAGGTCCCGGCGGCGCGCAGCGCCGTCCTAAGTACTTGGTCGGGTTCGAGAGAGGCGCAATCGCCCGGAGTTTGGCGAGTAGACGCTTTAGGTGCGACCACCCGTGCTCCCAACTGAGCTTGCCGCTGCCGACAGAGGCCCGGGAGCGTGCTGTCGTGGCATTGCCGGCGGGAGACAACACGCGCCACCTACGGTGGCCGGCAGCTCCAACGCCAGCGCCACAGAAGGACAAAAGCCCCACTTGGGTGCCGAAGCGAACTCTCCCAGCACAGCGCACGCGCCAACACGTCCGCACAGCTGCGATACAAACCACCTGCGAGAACCGCAGAGGCGACCGAGCAGCAGACGGCGTCGCGGCGCCGAGCGCCGGGCGGCGGCGCATCCTCAGCGCACACAGTCCTCAATCGGACCAGCACACTGCAGATGTCCACCGCGCTTCGCACCGGGCCCGCGAGGACCTACTTTGGCCGCACGGCGCCGCGTGCAGGGTGCGCCGGCGCGCAGCTGCGCCGCCTGCCGCCTCCGTCGGCCGGCGCGCCTGCCACTGGCCGCCCCCACCAGCCGGCTGTAGCGCGTGCGCCCACGCACCGCGCGGCCAGCACGCCGGGAGGCCCCCCCTCACCGGCCGGGGACGGTCCCACCCAGCCACCGCCGCGTATCGCTTCACACCCACATGCCATTCACGTTCGTGGGCATGGTGGGTATCGCTGAAACAACCGGTTGGTAGCTCAACCGATCGTCGCCATCACTGATTCACCTCTAGCGAGAACAACCGCACCACAACGGTTTACCAGTTGTTCATTTGCGTAACGTCACCAGCAAACGTAGACGTCCATCGCCATTTGCAAATTCAACGATTGTTGCATGCCTGTGTCAGGTGTCACGACACACTATGTCTGCCCACATACACGCAACAACATGTGCACGCTTCGCGAACACGTGGAAGGTGGCCCCCGTACGTATGCGATGTCCATTGCGCGAACGACTGTCAACCGGCCTCTGTCGCATGTCGCAGATGTGGAACGCAGTGCACCATGCTATCACGGTGTGTGAGAAGAGACGACTACGTCTGACAACACGCGCCACTACATCAACAGACGGCTCATGCTGATCGCCATCCACGGCATACCATACTGCAATCCAGCTCTTATAGGGAGACGACACGTAGCTGAGTGCACAATATTTGGACCGTATGGTTCGCCGTTGTTGGCGCAGTCGTGGTACGGTCACACATGTACCACGATGTATCATTCAGTACATGAGGACCAATGTGCAGTACAGTGTGTCATTTGGACGTACAACATCAGCGGACAGTTGACACAAGCCGTACCACAACGTAGGCTGTGCTTCGCCATGCGAATGCCAATGAACAACTGCGAAGGGCATTGAGCATGTACGTCCTGCTGCCATCCGCATTACAGTGTATAGCTGCAAGGTGTTTAACATGAAGCGATACTCTGGGGACCGGGCAGTGCGAGTGGCAAACTATATTGCGGGGGTTGCAGTTAGGCAACACTACACTAATTTAACGCGTCGTATGACAATTACAGAGCGGGTTAAGGCCCAACGTGTGTTGGGTTAAGGCCCAACGTGTGTTGGGTTAAGGCCCAACGTGTGTTGGGTTAAGGCCCAACGTGTGTTGGGTTAAGGCCCAACGTGTGTTGGGTTAAGGCCCAACGTGTGTTGGGTTAAGGCCCAACGTGTGTTGGGTTAAGGCCCAACGTGTGTTGGGTTAAGGCCCAACGTGTGTTGGGTTAAGGCCCTACGTGTGTTGGGTTAAGGCCCAACGTGTGTTGGGTTAAGGCCCAACGTGTGTTGGGTTAAGGCCCAACGTGTGTTGGGTTAAGGCCCAACGTGTGTTGGGTTAAGGCCCAACGTGTGTTGGGTTAAGGCCCAACGTGTGTTGGGTTAAGGCCCAACGTGTGTTGGGTTAAGGCCCAACGTGTGTTGGGTTAAGGCGCAACATAGGTTAGGTTAAGGCGCAACATAGGTTAGGTTAAGGCGCAACATAGGTTAGGTTAAGGCGCAACATAGGTTAGGTTAAGGCGCAACATGGGTTAGGTTAAGGCGCAACATGGGTTAGGTTAAGGCGCAACATGGGTTAGGTTAAGGTACAATATGGGTTAGGTTAAGGTACAATATGGGTTAGGTTAAGGTACAATATGGGTTAGGTTAAGGTACAATATGGGTTAGGTTAAGGTACAATATGGGTTAGGTTAAGGTACAATATGGGTTAGGTTAAGGTACAATATGGGTTAGGTTAAGGTACAATATGGGTTAGGTTAAGGTACAATATGGGTTAGGTTAAGGTACAATATGGGTTAGGTTAAGGCGCAACATAGGTTAGGTTAAGGCGCAACATAGGTTAGGTTAAGGCGCAACACGGGTTAGGTTAAGGCGCAACACGGGTTAGGTTAAGGCGCAACACGGGTTAGGTTAAGGCGCAACACGGGTTAGGTTAAGGCGCAACACGGGTTAGGTTAAGGCGCAACACGGGTTAGGTTAAGGCGCAACACGGGTTAGGTTAAGGCGCAACACGGGTTAGGTTAAGGCGCAACACGGGTTAGGTTAAGGCGCAACACGGGTTAGGTTCAGGCACAATACGGGTTAGGTTCAGGCACAATACGGGTTAGGTTAAGGCACAATACGGGTTAGGTTAAGGCACAATACGGGTTAGGTTAAGGCACAATACGGGTTAGGTTAAGGCACAATACGGGTTAGGTTAAGGCACAATACGGGTTAGGTTAAGGCACAATACGGGTTAGGTTAAGGCACAATACGGGTTAGGTTAAGGCACAATACGGGTTAGGTTAAGGCACAATACGGGTTAGGTTAAGGCACAATACGGGTTAGGTTAAGGCACAATACGGGTTAGGTTAAGGTACACATTGTTGTAAGGAAAGGTGTTTTGGGGGGGGGGGGCCGGTTTGTTGATTGTGATTATCGTAAGTAAATGACTGCGGCATCATCTGATTTGCCATGTCAGGGTGCACCTTTGGCTCATGACAGGCGGCGCTCTGATTCCATGCTTGTGGCAGACCTGTGTCTTTCATTCCTGCCATTGTTTGTGTGCTGTGACAGGAGGCAGTATTGTGATGTTGGGTGTACCCCTGTGTAGGACATGTGTGGGTGTTGGTGGCTTAGCTGAGCAATGGTGGTTGTCGGAAGGGTGGGATATTCTGTTTTGTGAGTGGACCTCCCGGTCTGGTTATGATAGTGTGGATTGTCTAATGTGGCGGAGAGGATGCACTGGGTGTTGTTCCATGCTGGTGCTTACATATTGTCTCTGTGCCTGTTACAGGCAGAGAGTAGTGCGTGATAAGAGTGTCTGGCTGACGTGTGGTTGTGATTGTGAGCAGAGTCTTTCAGCATGTATACGGACAGTTGTATACATTATCTGTATTTTGATGGCTCTATCTATTACTAATCAGCGCCGTGTATACGTTTCATCCGGTTCCAGTCGAAACTGTTGTATCTCTGTACATTAGTGACACGGCGAGGCCGCCACGTAGTTACTCGTCTCGGCAGCTTCCACCGGTGTATGGCAAATGATTATAAGGAATCAGTCTAGTCGTCAATACCGATAGTGTGACGTCACATGTCTGGGGTGGGGGACGCTGCGCCCTTCCGGTGGGTCATGGCCTAGGAAGACTCTTCCCAGTAATATACTTGCCGTACGTTTTTGCGACTGCGAGTGCAACGCTCACCGGTACCGACATGGATGGAGCGCCTCCTAGCTGCCGCTGAGCATCTGCATTCGTACAGAGAGCAACGCGATCGCGTCTGTAGCTCGTACGTGGTACAGCTCGCAGCTCATGTATATGGACAGCGGGAATGTCGCATATTGGACATAACTCTTCATGAAACGCACGTTATAGGGGTGGATTGCACATTGCGAGTGCGAGCAAAGTCCGCCGTTCATCCGCTGGAGTTGCGAGTTGGGCGGTTGGGGTGGGGCACGAACGGGTGCAGGTGGAGTGATTGCCGGTCCACGACTTCGTGCGGCAGAGGCGCTGGCGTTGGGGTGCTGTTGTCGACAGAGGATGCAGGCTTTGTGGGTGGGGTCGAAAGAAGGGCACTGTGGGCCCATGGCTGTCTTAGTCGGCTTGGCGTCTCATAGATGACGGTATCGTCGTTGCAGGAGGTCATGTTGCGGGAGACCTACAGATGGCGGTATGTTTTGCGGTGCGCTCGACATGGCGGACGTAGTGTTGTCCGATTCGCATAGATGGAGGTATTGCATGTGGTTTCGCCGTATTTTCATAGATGGCGATACTGTTTTGCCGGCATGGTTGGCGTAGTTCCGTCGGATCCCTGTAGATGGAGGTGCCGTTTCTGGGCTGGCTGTCAA